>NW_026974913.1:0-300000 GCF_030014295.1 Loxodonta africana | reverse complement strand
CATATAGGTAAAACAAAGGACAAGAACCACAGGATCTTATCAACTGATGCAGAAAAGGCATTTGACAAAGTCCAACACCCGTTCATGAGAAAAACTCTCAGCAAAATAGGAATAGAAGGAAAATTCCTCAACACAATAAAGGGCATTTATATAAAGCCAACAGCCAACATCACCCTTAATGGAGAGAGCCTGAAAGCATTCCCTTGAGATCGGGAACCAGACAAGGATGCCCTTTATCACCACTCTTATTCAACAGTATGCTGGAGGTCCTAGCCAGAGCAATTAGGCCAGATAAAGAAATAAAGGGCATCCAGATTGGTAAAGAAGAAATAAAAGTATCTCTATTTGCAGATAACACGATCTTATACAGAGAAAACCCTAAAGAATCCTCAAGAAAACTACTAAAACTAATAGTTCAGCAGAATATCAGGATACAAGATAAACCTACAAAAATCAGTTGGATTCCTCTACACCAACAAAAAGAACATTGAAGAGGAAATCACCAAATCAATACCATTTACAGTAGCCCCCAAGAAGATAAAATACTAGGAATAATTGTAACCAGAGACATAAAAGACCTATACAAAGAAAACTACAAGACACTACTACAAGAAACCAAAAGAGACTTACGTAAGTGGACAAACATACCTTGATCATAGATAGGAACTCTGAACATTGTAAAAATGTCTCTTCTACTGAAAGCGATCTATAGATAATGCTGCAATTCCAATCCCAATTCCAAGGACATTTTTTAATGTGATGGAGAAACAAATCCCCAACTTCATATAGAAGGGAAAGAGGCCCCAGATAAATAAAGCATTACTGAAAAAGAAGAACAAAGTGGGAGGCATCACGTTACCTGATTTTAGAACTTATTATACCACCATAGTAGTGAAAACAGCCTGGTACCGGTACAGCAGCAGACACATAGACCAATGGAACAGAACTGAGAAACCAGACATAAATCCATTCACTTATTAGCTGATATTTGATAAAGGCTCAAAGTCAGTTAAATGGGGGAAAGACAGCCTCTTTAACAAATGGTGCTGGCATAACTGGATATCCCTCCACAAAAAAATGAAACAAGATCCATACCTCACACCATGCACAAAAACTAACTGAAAATGGATCAAAGACCTAAATATGAAATCTAAAATGATAAAAATCATGGAAGAAAAAACAGGGACAACACTAGGAGCCCTAATAAAAAAAAAAAATATGTAGCATAAACAGTACAAAAAACATTGCTAACAATGTGCAAGCACCCAAAGAGAAAAGAGAACTCCTAAAAATCAAACACTTACGCTCATCCCAAGCCTTCACCAGAAGAGTAAACTGATTACCTACAGACTGGGAAACAGTTTTTAGCTATAACATTTCCGATCAGCCTCTGATCTCTAAAATCTACATGATATTGCAAAAACTCAATAACAAAAAGACAAATAATCCATTTTAAAGATGGGCAAAGGATAGGAACAGGCACTTCAAGGAAGAAGACATTCAGGCAGGTAACAGATACATGAGGAAATGCTCACAATCATTAGCCATTAGAGAAATGTAAATCAAAACTACAACGAGACACCATCTCACTCTAGCAAGGCTGCCATTAATGCCAAATCACAAAATAATAAATGTTGGAGAGGTTGTAGAGAGCCTGGAACACTTATTCACTGCTGGTGGGAATTTAAAATGGTGCAGCCACTTTGGAGATCAATCTGGCACTTCCTTAAAAAGCTAGAAATACAACTACAATAGGATATGGCAATCCCACTCCTTGGAATCTATCTTAGAGAAATAAGAGCCTGTATATGAACAGATGCATGCACAACCATGTTCATTGCAGCACTGTTTACAATAGCAGAAAGATGGAAGTAACCAAGGTGCCCATCAACAGATGAATGGATAAATAAATTGTGGTGCATTCACACGATGGAATACTTCACACAGATCAAGAACAATGATGAATCCGTGAAATATTTCATAGCTTGGAGGAATCTGGAGGGCATTATGCTGAGTGAAATTAGTCAGTTGCAAAAGGACAAATATTGTATGAGACCACTATTATAAGAACTCAAGAAATAGTCTAAACAGAGAAGAAAATATTCTTTGATAGTTATGAGGGTGGGGAGAAAGGGAGGGAGAAGGATATTTGCAAATCTAGATAGTAGACAAGAACTATTTTAGGTGAAGGGAAAGACAACATACAATAAAGGAGAGGTCAGCATAAATGGACTAAATCAAAAGCAGTTTCCTGAATAAACCAAATGCTCCAAAGGCCAGAGTAGCAGGGGCAGCAGTTGGGGGACCATGTTTTCAGGGGACATCTAGGTCAATTGGCATAATAAAATCTATTAAGAAAACATTCTGCATCCCACTTTGGTGAGTGGCGTCTGCAGTCTTAAAAACACTATCAAGCGGCCATCTAAGATGCATCCATTGGTCTCAACCCACCTGGAGCAAAGGAGAATGAAGAACACCAAAGATACAAGGTAATTATGAGTCCAGAAGACAGAAATGGCCACGTAAATCCAAGACTACATCAGCCTGAGACCAGAAGAACTAGATGGTGCCCGTCTACAACCGAAGACTGCCCCGACAGGGAACGAAACAGAGCATCCCTGATGGAGCACGAGAACAGTGAGATGCAGACCTCAAAGTCTCATAAAAAAAAATCAGACTTAATGATCTGACTGAGACTAGAGGAACCCTGGAGGTCATAGTCCCCAGACCTTCTGTTGGCCCAAGACTGGAACCATTCCCAAAGCCAACTCTTCAGACAGGGATTGGACTGGATTATAGGATAGAAAATGATAGTGGTGAGGAGTGACCTTCTTGTCTCAAGTGGACACATGAGACTATGTGGGCAGCTCCCGTTTGGAGGGGAGACGAGAAGGCAGAGGGGGACAGAAAGTGGCTGAATGGACACGGGGAATACAGGGTTGAGAGAAGGAGTGTGCTGTCTCATTGGTGGGAGAGGAACTAGGAGTACATAGCAAGCTGTATACAAATTTTTGTATGAGAGACTGACTTGATTTGTAAAGTTTCACTTAAAGCACACGCACACAAAAGATGCAAAGAATACACAGAGTCACAGTACCAAAAGAAATGGTCAGCTTTCAGTCGTTTCATGAGGTGGCACATGATGAAGAACTGGTAGTAGTGAAGCAAGAAGTCCAAGCTACACTGAAGGCACTGGCGAAAAACAAGGCTCCAGGAACTGACAGAACATCCACTGAGTTGTTTCAACAAACAGATGCAGCACTGTTCATGCCCACTCCACCATGCAAAGAAATTTGGAAGCTAGCTACCTGGCCAACAGACTGCAGGAGATGCACGTTTGTGTCCACTCCAAAGAAAAGCGATCCAACTGATTGTGGAAGTTATCAAATGTAAATCATAGTATTAGTAAATATGGTAAACAAACAGACAAACTATCTACTCCACAGTGAATATGACATTCTATCCCCAGGAGATCTAGTGAGTTTATGATGTTGTTGTTAGGTGCTGTTGGGTCAGTTCCAACTCATAGTGACCCTGTGTACAACAGAACGGAACAGTGCCCAGCCCTGGGCCTTTCTCATTGCTATGTCTGAGCCCACTGTTGCAGCCGCCGTCTCAATCTGTCTCATTGAGGATCTTTGTCTTTTTCACTGACTCTCTACTTTACCAAGCACGATGTCTTTTTCCAGGGACTGATTCCTCCTGATAATATGTCCAGAGTACGTGAGACCAAGTCTTGCCACCCAGTTTTCTAAGGAGCATTCTGGCTGTACTTCTTCCAAGACAGGTGTGTTCATTCTTCTAGCAGTCCTTGGCATATTCATTATTCTTCACCAACAACATAATTCAAGTTTCAGTTCTTTTGTCTTCCTTATTCATTGTCCAGCTTTAGCATGCATATGAGGCGACTGAAAATATCATGGCTTGGTTTAGGCACACCTTAGTCCTCAAAGTGACATCTTTGATTTTTAACACTTTAAAGAGGTCTTTTGTAGCAGATTTGCCCAATAAAATATGTCATTTGATTTCTCGAAGTCTGCTTCCATGGGTGTTGACTGTGGATCCAAGTAAAATGAAGTCCTTGACGACTTCAGTATTTTCTCTGTTTATTGTGATTTTTTTATTGTTCCAGTTGCGAGGATTTTTGTTTTCTTTATGTTGAAGTGTAATCCATACTGAAGGCTGAAGTCTTTGATCCTCATCAGTAAGTGCTTCAAGTCCTCTTCACTTTCAGTAAGCAAGGTTGTGTCATCTGCATGTCTAGGCTGTTAATGAGTCTTCCTCCAATCCTGGTGCCCCTTCTTCTTCATATGATCCAGCTTCTTGGACTGTATGGATTATATGTTTTTTTAAAGACACTGAGTTTTTGGTGATTTACTATGGCAGCCCTAGAAAATGAATACAGAGCCCTTCACCAAGAACAAGTCAAGTTAGCACCAAAAATGCTCCTGTAAGTGTAGCCACGTAGCATGAGACATGGCAGTTTTTAAAAAGTATGAAGTAAAACTTTCAGCTTTGACAAAGAAAGGGCTCCTCTAAGTCCAAGTTCTAAGTCCATTGCTGTTGGGTCAATTCTATCTCATAGCGACCCTAAAGGACAGAGTAGAATTGACCCATAGGGTTTCCAAGGAGTGGCTGGTAGATTCGAACTGCTTGAATAAGTATTGTGAAAAAATACAACCCTGACACACAACTTTTCTGACCTTAGTATTAAAACAAAATGAAACAAAAAGAAGTCGCTATCGAGTGGATTCTGACTCATAGGGACCGTACAGGACAGAGTAGAGCTTCCCCACAGGGTTTCCAAGGAGCAACTGGTAGATTCAAACTGCAGACCTTTTGGTAGCAGCCAAATGCATAACCACTGCACCACCAGTGGCTTTCAAATCAGCTATAGGCTGATGATCTCCAAATTCTTAGAACCTGGAAAACTATTCTACCTCAGAGTGGTATCCACAGCTGGAAACTGTTCTCCACACTTGGATGACCTCAGACATCCAAATCTAACATGTCCAGAAAAAATCTTTTGGTCATTTTCTCAAGTTTGTTCCTCCATGGTTTTCCACATGGTAGAGAATGGCTCTGGTGACCATGCTCTCATGGTAGCCTGAATTCCAGAAGTCACCTTTGATTCTCCATTCCCCTCATCCCATACGTCTGATCGACCAGCAATTCTTGGCCGCTCAAGCTCCAAAGTACACCTCAAGCCTGCCCACTGTTCCCACCTGCACTACCACCATCACTGCTCACCCTGACCACTGCAGAGGCATCCTGACCGGTCCTCTGTATTTGCTGTCTTCATGTTCTCCTGGGCTACAGTTAATTCCTGGGACACATTCTTTCTCAAGACCATTGAACAATAGAAGGAGAAGGGCATTTAGTTGTATGCTACCTCCTCCGCTTGAGCTGCACGCCCCTCAGAAATCACTTTTCACTGTCCACTCTATAATGTCTCTATTCCAGTTTCCTGTCTTTGACCGCACTGCTTTGGTAGCGTGCATGCATGTTTGCTTCAGGAGTCATGTAGACAGCTGCTTGGAGGAATTTTTCTTAGTACAATCATGGTTGTGTGCCATCAGGAGATTCTGACTCATATCAACCCTGTATGACAACTTAGAACTGCTTCACAAGGTTTCCTAGGTTGCAGCGTTTTATGGTGCAGCCCCGGTGGCACGGTGGTTAAGAGCTCGGCTGCTAACCAAAGGGTGGACAGTTCAAATCCACCAGTTGCTTATTGGCGGAAATACATGGCAGTCTGCTTCTGTAAAGACTTATAGTCTTAGAAACCCTATGGGGCAGTTCTACTCTGCCCTATAGGGTCACTACGAGTCTGAATTGATTCAACAGCAACTGGTTTGTATTTTGTTTGGTTAGAATCTTTATGGGAGCCCATCTCCAGATCTTTTCAACCCCTGAGCTGGTGGGTTCCAACGGCCCACCTTTCAGTTAGCCAAGCACTTAACCGTTGCACCTCCAATACTTAACTCTGTACGCGAGAGGGCCCTCTCCTGACGTCTTCTGTCTCCTCACCCCTTACACCTTGGCGTAGTCCTTGCTTCTAGACCCCACCCTCCCCTCTGGAGGCCCAACCCCCCCACGCCCGCCCCACACCCGGCCGCTGGGCGGGGCCAGCAGCCATGTTCCACGCCGTCCAGCCAGTTACTCACGGAAGCGCCCGGTGGGGTGGTGAGGGGCCTGGGCTGGATGGCGCGCCTTAGAGAGGATGCTGTTCCTGCTGCTTTCCGTGCCGTGTTTTCTGAAAGGTATGAAACTCCGGCAGGTGGGTGGAGGGACCCGCTCCCAGACTGAACAAGCCCGGCCCCTCGAAGGTGTGGAGGGAAGGCGCCAGGAGGGCGGTTTCCAGTGCCAGCATCTCGTGGGCTCCAGAGGTTGGAGAGTCCGGACGTTGGGTTAGCAGCTTGCATCGCCCCCTCCAGCGTACCGCGTCCCGAGTGATCCCCAGGGGCGGACACGGTGCGGGGCCGGGCGGACACAGCCACTCTAGGGGTCTGCGAAATTTGCATCCCCATAGATTTGCGGGGGGGGGGGTCCAGCCGCGGGATCCAGCTGCGGAGTGCCCTCGGGCCTGGGGGCTTGAAGGGTTTGGGGAGAAAGGCCGTGTCCAGGGCTGCGCCAAGGTCCCTACTCTGCCTGGGGCAGGTTTGCGGGCCAAGCTGGGGGATGGGCGCCTGCCCCCCACCCCCCACCTGCTCCCTGTGCCAGGGGGGAAACCAAGGCCCAGAGTTCGCCCGGGGGCGGTGACATTCCAGACTGAGGACGGGGCACTGGCCCCCGTTCGTCGTCCCACCCCCACCAGACTCCGTAGGGTGCCAGGGACGGGGAGAGAGCGATCCCCCGCCCAAGGCCCCGCTGCCCCTTACTGTTTTGGGCTCTGTGCCTGGGAGGCTGAGGCACCCCGCGCCCTCGCCCGCGCCCAGCTGGTCTACTCTCAGGGCTGGGGCGTCGGCGCGGCCCCGGCCCCACGTGGAAAGGAAGGAGTCCTGGGAATCTGTGGAGCAGTGCGGGGATCCTACTCCTTGTGGAAGCAGCGATTCAGTGTGTGTTAACAGTGTGGATGCCGGTCCCGCTCCCCCTCTGGGTGGCGGGGGTGGGGGTAGCAGGAAGGGGTCCTGAGCAACCATGTTGTTTGTTAACTTGAGCATTTGTGCGGCGCTGTGTACCGGTCGCTGTGGACGCGGTCTCTGGTGCTGAGGGGATTTGAGGGTTCCTCACACTGGCGGGATTTGGAGCCTCTACTCTGGTGGCAGTGGGTTTAGTGGGTTACCCTGGTGGCTAGTGATTAAGTGCTAAGGCTGCTAGCCAAAAGGTTGGCAGTTTGAATCCACCAGGCGCTCCTTGGAAACTCTGTGGGGCAGTTCTACTCTGTCCTATAGGGTCGCTATGAGTCAGAATTGACTCGATGGCCACAGGTGTGGTTTTTTTTTTTTTTTTTTTTTTTAGGTTGGAGGAGATTAGGTGTCTCTCGGGCTGACATTTGAAGGTCTGGAGCTGGCCGTTTATGAGGGTTTATAAGGGTTTTAAGTGCTCCGGCCATGGGCACCAACCCGATCTTCCAGCCCCTGCGGACCGACCGCCTCCCCCGCCCCGGGGGGATTGGCTGCTCTGGGACCCAGAGCCCAGAGGGCGGTGAGATGCTGACAAACGTGAGTGATGCCCTGCAGGCTCCAGTCGGCGGGGCAGCCCTGCTCACATGGTCTCAATAGGGGCAGTGGGCTTCATGCCTGGGGGGTGGTTTCCGAATGTTTCCTCGTGGCCCCCCCTCCTCGTGCGTGGCGACAGCTCTCCCCTGCGCGGGGACCTCGTAGAGGCCTGCAGGGCATCAGGGTATGGAGGGGCAGAGCTTGGGCAGGGAGGGCGCGGCCCTGCAGGTTCCTCTACGTGACCACGGCAGGGGGGGTGTGGGTCGTGAAGGCTGGGCCTGGTCGAGGACCCACTAGGTCTTGCAGAAGGAGTGGGTTAGGATAATCATAGCATTAATGGGAGTATTGAGAGAGCGCCCTGGGGCGTTGAGTCCCTCGGGAAGAAAAGCTTCTGCTGTCGCCACTGGAGCGGTACCCAGGTCGTCCCGGCTTAGGTCCAGGAGGTTCCCATGCTCGGAGGGCCTGGTGGGCAGAACAGAACCGGCGGTGCGCGCGCCCTCACGCCCCCTTGCGCCGAATCGCTGAAGTTCAGTGTAAGGGGATTCTAAGCCATGGTTCTGGAACTCAATAGTGAAGCAGAGCAAATGATGCAGTGCCTTGATGGGACCGGTGGAGACAACAAGAAGCAAAGCACAGCTGAAACTTCAAAATTCCACCGAGTGTTAGTAGGATTTGGAGGGAGAAAATAGACGGAGACTCGAGAGGCCCAGAGATGCAGAAGGGTTAGAGGATTAGGGTTAGGGGTTAGGGTTTGGTGTTAGGGGTTCAGGTCTGGGGGTTAGAGGTTTGGGAGTTAGGTTTAGGGGTATAGGTTTTAGGTGGTTGGGGGTTGGGGTTAGGGCTGGGGTTACTAGGCTTGGGCACAAGTGGTTTAGGGTTATGGTTAGGGTTGGAGTGAGGCTGAGGTCGATTCCCCAGTCTTGTGTACTGTCTCGTCCTTCACCAGAGTTACCACATATCTGTCGTTTGGTAGGAAACCCTGGTGGCGTGGTGGTTAAGAGCCACCGGTGCTAACCAAAGGTCTGCAGTTCGAATCCACCAGGCACTCCTTGGAAACTCTATGGGGCAGTTCTAATCTGTTCTATAGGGTCTCTATGAGCTGGAATCGAGTTGACGGCAGTGGGTTTCGTTGTTTTGGTTATTGTTTAGTTAGCTTTTCTCTACCCACTCCGTCTCCCTGGTGAACATCAAGGATTGTTTCTGTGCGTAAATGTTTTCATGAGATTTTATGATAGTGGTCTCTCACTGTGTATGTCGTTTTGTGATTGACTTAGTCAGTGTGATGTGCTCCAGGTTCATCCATGGTGTGAGATGTTTCGGAGATTCATTATTGGTCTTTTTTGTCGTGTAGGGTTCCACCGTGTGTATGTACCGTAGTTTGTTTATCCGTTCCTCCGTGGATGAGCACTGAGGTTGTTTCCGTCTTTTTGCTACTGTGAATAATGTTGCAGTGAACACGGGTGTGCATATGTCAATTCCTGTGACTGCTCATGGAAACCCTGGTGGCTAGTGGATAAGTGCTATGGCCGCTAACAAAAAGGGTTAGGGTTTGGGGTTAGGGATGTTAGAGTTAGGGTTGTTAGAGTTAGGGTTTGGGGTTGGAGTTTAGTGTTAGGGTTTTTCGGTTAGGGTTTTTGGATTGGGGTTAGGTGTTAGGGTTAGGTTTAGGGTTTGAGGTTAGAGTTTGGAATTATAGGTTAGGTGTTAGGGGTTGCAGTTTGGGGTTTAGGGTTTTGGGGGTTTAGTGTTTTGGGGTTTAGTCGTTAGGGTTTGGGTTAGGTTTTAGGGGTTAGGGTTTAGGTTTAGGGTTGGGGTTGGTGTTGGGTTTGTTTGGGATATGTGGTTTGGGTTAGAGGGTGGGTGTTAGGGGGTTGGGGGTTAGAGATTGAGGGAGTTAGAGGGTGAGGGGTTAGAGGGTGAGGGGGTTAGAGGTTGAGAAGATTATAGAGTGAGGGAGTGAGAAGGTGAGGGTGTGAGGGGGTAAAGGTTAGGGTTTAGGGTTCGAGGGTTTAGGCTTAGGGTTCAGAGTCTTAGGGTTAGCGGGTTAGGGGGTTAGGGTTTCAGGGTTCAGAAGTTGGGGTTGGTGTTGTGGTTAGGGTTAGAGACTTAGGGTTAGAGGGATAGGGTTTGAGGTTTAGGGTTAGAGGATTAGGGGTATGGTTTAGAGGTTTAGGGTTAGGGGTTAGGGCTAGGGTTTAGGGGTTCAGGTTTAGGGGTTTGGGATGGGTTTGGGGTTAGGTTTCAGGGTTTAGGGTTAGAGGGTTAGGTTTAGGGCTTAGAGTTTAGGGTTTTAGGACTTAGGGTTTGTTTAGGGTTTTAGAACTTAGGGTTTAGGGCTTAGGGCTTAGAGCCTAGGGTTTAGGGCTTAAGGTTTAGGGTTTAAGGCTTAGAGTGAGGGTTTGGACTGGGGGCTGGGGTTAGGGTTTAGGGTTAGGGTATTAGGGTTAGAGGGTTCGATGGTTTAGCGTTTAAGTTTAGGGGTTAGGGTTAGAGGTTGGGGTTACGCGTGTTAGTGTTTAGAGTTTTGGTGTTTAGGGTGTTCGGGTTAAATGTGTTAGGGCTAAGGGTGTTAGGGTTTTAAGTGTTATGGTTTAAGGTTAAGTGATAGGGTTAGGCTTAGGCTCATTCTTAGGTTTAGGGCTAGGGATTTGAGGTTTAGGGTTTGGAGTTGGGTTTGGGGGTTGGGGTTAGGTTTAGGGCTATGGTTAGAGGGTTAGAGTTAGAGGGTTAGGGTTTTGGGTTAGGGTTTCAGGTTAGCGTTAGAGGGTTAGGGTTCGAGGGTTAGGGTTAGGGTCGTTAGGGTTAGGGTGGTTAGGGTTAGGTGTTAGGGTTTAGGGTTTATGGTTAGGTTTAGTGTTTGGGCTTTGGGGTTTGAGGTTTGGGTTTAGGGTTTGGGGCTTAGAGTATAGAGTGTAGGGTTTTGGTGTGTAGTGTTTTGGGGTGTAGGTGTTTAGGTTGTAGGTTTTAGGGTATAGGGGTTAGGGTTTGGGTTAGATTTAGAGTTTAGGGCCTTGGGGGTTAGGACCTAAGGGCTTAGGGTCTTAGGGGCTTTGGGGCTTAGGGCTTAGGGGCTAGAGTTAGAGGGCCAGGGTTATGGTTTGATTCCTGGCTGGCAATTTTTTTCCTTCAGTATTTTGTATAAGTCATCCCATTGCCTTCTTTCCTCCATGATTTCTGCTGAGTAGTCCAAGTTTATTATTATTTACTCTCCTTTGTTGGTGACTTCCTTTATCCCTAGCCTCTCTTAAAATTCTCTTTATATTTGATTCTGGCAAGTTTGATTATTATATGTCTCGGTCACTTTCTTTTGAGATATACCTTATATGGATTTTGATGAGCATCTTTCATGATATCAGGGAAGTTTTCTGCCAACAAATCTTCAACAGCTCCCTCTGTATTTTCTGTTAGCTCTCTCTGTTCTGGTACTGCAATCACTCATAGTTATTTCTCTTGATAAAGTCCCACATGATTCTTTGGATTTCTTCATTTAAGATTCTTTTATCTGCTTTCTCTTCAAATATATTAGTCCCAAGAGTTTTATCTTCAGTCTCAGTAATTCTGCCTTCCAGTTCTTCAATTGTGCTCTTCCTACTTTCTATTGAGTTTTCTAATTCTGTAATTTTATTGTTAATCTTCTGAATTTCTGATTGCAGTCTCTCTATGGTTTTTTGCAGCTTATTAAATTTTTAATTATGTTCTTGAGTAACCCTTTTAATTTCTTCGGCTGCTTTATCTTTGTGTTCCTTGGCTTGTTCTGCATCTTGCCTCATTTCCTTCCTAATGTCTTTAAGAGTTCTGTATATTAATCTTTTGTATTCTGCATCTGGTAATTCCAGGATTGCACCTTCATCCAGAAGATTGCTTGAGTCTTTGTTCTGAGAGCTTGTTGAAGCAATCATGGGTCAGCTTCTTTTTTTTTTATTTTAATAATTTTTATTGTGTTTTAAGTGAAAGTTTACAGATCAAGCCAGTCTCTCACATAAAAACTTATACACAATTTGTTACATATTCCCAATTACTTTCCCCCTAATGGGACAGCCCACTCCCTCCTTCCACTCTTTCTTTTCGTGACCATTTTGCCAGTTTCTAAGCCCCTCTACCCACCCATCTCGCTTCCAGGCAGGAGATGCCAACATTGTCTCAAGTGTCCACCCAAACCAAGTAGCTCACGCCTCACCAGCATCCCTCTCCAACCCGTTGTCTAGTCCAACCCATGTCTGATGAACTGGCTTTGGGGATGGTTCCCGTAGTGGGTAAACGGAAGGTGTGGGGGCCATGATCACTGGGGTCCTTCCAGTCTCAGTCAGACCATTAAGTCTGGTCTTTTTATGAGAATTTGGGGTCTGCATCCCACTGTTCTCCTGCTCCCTCAAGGGATCTCTGTTATGTTCCCTGTCAGGGCAGTCATTGGTTGTGGCCCGGCACTATCTAGTTCTTCTGGTCTCAGGATGATGTAGTCTCTAGTTCAGGTAGTCTTTTCTGTCTGTTAGGCTCGTTATTATCTTATGTTCTTGGTGTTCTCCATTCTCCCTTGATCCAGGTGGGTTGAGAATCATTGATGCATCTGAGATGGCTGCTTGCTAGCATTTAAGATCCCAGATGCCACTCTTCAAAGTGGGATGCAGAATGTTTTCTTAATAGATTTTATTATGCCAGTTGACTTAGATGTCCCCTGAAACCATGGTCCCCAAACCCCTGCCCCTGCTTTGCTGACCTTCAAAGCATTCAGTTTATTCAGGAAACTTCTTTGCTTTGGTTTAGTCCCGTTGTGCTGACCTCCACTGTGTTGAGTGTTGTCCTTCCATTCACCCAAAGTAGTTCTTGTCTGTCTCTTTAGTAAATACCCCTCCCCTCTCCTCCCTCCCTCCCCCCTCTCGTAACAACAAAGGAATATGTTCTTCTCAGTTTAAACTATTTCTCAAGATCTTATAATAGTGGTGTTATACACTTTTTGACCTTTTGCAACTAATTTCACTCAGTATAATGCCTTCCAGGTTTCTCCATGTTATGAAGTGTTTCACAGATTCATCACTGTTCTTTATTGATGTGTAATATTCCATTGTGTGAATATACCTTATTTATCCATTCATCCATTGATGGGTACCTTGGTTGGTTCCATCTTTTTGCTATTGTAAACAGTGCTGCAATAAACATAGATGTGCATATATGTGTTTGTGTGAAGGCTCTTATTTCTCTAGGATATATTCCGAGGAGTGGGATTGCTGGGTTGTATGGTATTTCTATTTCTAACTTTTTAAGGAAGCGCCAAATTGACTTCCAAAGTGGTTGTATACCATTTGACATTCCCACCAGCAGTGTATAAGAGTTCCAGTCTCTCCACAGCCTCTGCAACATTTATTATTTTGTGTTTTTTGGATTAATGCCAGCCTTGTTGGAGTGAGATGGAATCTCATTGTAGTTTTTTGATTTGCATTTCTCTAATGGCTAATGATTGAGAGCATTTCCTCATGTATCTGTTAGCTGCCTGAATGTCTTCTTTAGTGAAGTGTCTGTTCATATCCTTTGCCCATTTTTTAATTGGGGTGTTTGTCTTTTTGTGGTTGAGTTTTAGCAGAGTCATGTAGATTTTAGAGATCAGGCACCGGGCAGAGATGTCTTAGCTGAAAACTTTTTCCCAGTCTGTGGGTGGTCTTTTTACTCTTTTGGTGAAGTCTTTAGATGAGCATAGGTGTTTGATTTTTAGGAGCTCCCAGTTATCTGGTTTCTCTTCATCATTTTTAGTAATGTTTTGTATTCTGTTTATGCCATGTATTAGGTCTCCTAATGTTGTCCCTATTTTTTCTTCCATGATCTTTATCGTTTTAGATTTTATGTTTAGGTCTTTGATTCATTTGGAGTTAGTTTTTGTGCATGGTGTGTGGTAGGGGTCCTGGTATGGGTCCTGTTTCATTTTTTGCAGATGGATATACAGTTACGGCAGCACCTTTTGTTAAAAAGACTATCTTTTCCCCAATTAACTGACACTGGGCCTTTGGCAAATATCAACTGCTCATATGTGGATGGATTTCTATCTGGATTCTCAATTCTGTTCCATTGGTCTATGTGTCTGTTGTTGTACCAGTACCAGGCTGTTTTGACTACTGTGGCAGTATAATTGGTTGTAATATGAGGAAGAGTGAGTCCTCCCACTTTGTTCTTTTTTAGTAATGCTTTACTTATCCGCGACTTCTTTCCCTTCCATATGAAGTTGGTGATTTGTTTCTCCATCTTTTTAAAAAATGTCATTGGAATTTGGATCGGAAGTACATTGTATCTATAGATGGCTTTTAGTAGAACGGACAATTTTACAATGTTGTCTTCCTATCCATGAGCAAGGTATGTTTTTCCAATTACGTAGGTCCCTTTTGTTTTTTTGCAGTAGTACCTTGTAGTTTTCTTGGTATAGCTCTTTTACATTTTTGGTAAGGTTTATTCCTAAGTATTTTATCTTCTTGGGGGCTGCTGTGAATGGTATTCATTTGGTGATTTTCTCTTCAATGTTCTTTTTGTTGATATAGAGGAATCCAACTGATTTTGTATGTTTATATCGTAATCGGAAACTTTGCTGAACCCTTCTACTAGTTTTAATAGTTTTCTTGAGGATTCCTCAGGGTTTTCTGTGTATAAGATAATGTCGTTTGAAAATCGAGATAATTTTATTTCTTCCTTACCAATCTGGATGCCCTTTATTTCTTTGTCTAGCCCAGTTGCTCTGGCTAGGACCTCTAGCTCAATGTTGAATAAGAGCAGTGATAAAGGGGATCCTTGTCTGTTTCCCGTTCTCAAGGGAAATGCTTTCAGGCTCTCTCCATTTAGGATGATGCTGGGTATTGGCTTTGTATCAATACCCTTTATTATATTGAGGAATTTTCCTTCTATTCCTATTTTGCTGTGAGTTTTTATCATGAGTGGGTGTTGGACTTTGTCAAATGCCTTTTCTGCATCAATTGATAAAATTATGTGGTTCTTGTCTTTTTTTTTATGTGCTGGATTACATTAATTGTTTTTCTAATATTGAAGCAACCTTGCATACCTGGTATAAATCCTACTTGGTTATGGTGGATTTTTTTTTCATATGTTGTTGAATTCTGTTGGCTAGAATTTTCTTGAGGATTTTTGCATCTATGTTCATGAGGGATATAGGTCTGTAATTTTCTTTTTTTTTGTGTTGTCTTTAGCTGGTTTTGGTATCAGGGTTATGCTGGCTTCATAGAAGGAGTTAGGTAGTATTCCGTCCTTTTCTATGCTTTGAAATACCTTCAGTAGTAGTGGTAAGTCTTCCCTGAAAGTTTGGTAAAACTTTGCAGTGAAGCCGTCAGGGCCAAGGCTTTTTTTTGTTGGGAGTGTTTTGATTACATTTTCAATCTCTTTTTTTGTTAAGGGTTTATTTAGTTGTTGTACTTCAGTTTGTGTTAGTTTAGATAGGTAGTGTGTTTCTAGGAATTCATCCATTTTTTCTAGGTTTTCAAATTTGTTAGAGTACAATTTTTTGTAGTAATCTGTTATGATTGTTTTAATTTCAGTTGGATCTGTTGTGATATGGCCCATCCCATTTCTTATTTGGATTATTGGTTTCTTTTCCTGTATTTCTTTAGTCAGTCTGGCCAATGGTTTATCAATTTTGTTAATTTTTTCCAAGAAGCAGTTTTTGGCCTTGTTACCTCTTTCGATTGTTTTTCTATTCTCTAATTCATTTAATTTTGCTGTAGTTTTTATTTTTTGCTTTTTTCTGGTGCCTGACAGTTTCTTTTGTTGCTCTCTTTCTGTTTGTTCAAGTTGTAGGGAGAGTTCTTTCATTTTGGCTCTTCTTTAATATGTGTGCCTTTATTGATATAAATTGACCTCTGAGCACTGCTTTCACCATGTCCCAAAGGTTTTCATAGGAAGTGTTTTCAGTCTCGTTGAATTCTGTGAATTTCTTTATTCCCTCCTTAAGGTCTTCCATAACCCAGTCTTTTTTGAGCAGGGTATTGTGCAGTTTCCAAGCATTTGATTTCTTTTCCCTGGTTTTTCTGTTATTGATTTTTACTTTTATGGTCTTTCGTTCAGAGAAGATGTTTTGTAATATTTCAGTGTTTTGGGTTCTGTAAAGGCTTGGTTTATGACCTCATATGTGATCTATTCTGGAGAATGTTTCATGTGCACTAGAAAAGAAATTATAGTTTGCAGCTGTTGTGTGGAGTGTTCTGTATAAGTCTATGAAGTGAAGTTGTTTAATTGTAGCAATTAGATCTTCCGTGTCTCTATTGAGCTTCTTACTGCATTTCCTATCCTTCACCGAGAGTGTTGTGTTGACGTCGCCTGCTATAATTGTGGAGGTGTCTGTCTCACTTTTTAATTCTGTTAACGTTTGTTTTATGAATGTTGCGGCCCTATCATTGGGTGCATAAATATTTAATACAGTTATATCTTCCTGGTAAATTGTCCCTTTAATCATTATGTAGTGTCCTTCTTTATCCTTTGTGGTGGATTTAACTTTAAAGTCTATTTTGTTGGAAATTGATATTGCCTCTCCTGGTCTTTTTTTGATTGTTGTTTGCTTGATATATTTTTATCCATCCTTTCAGTTTTAGTTTATTTGTGTCTCTACGTCTATGGCATGTCTCTTTTAGGCAGCATACGGACTGATCGTGTTTTTTTTATCCAGTCTGCAACTTTCTGTCTCGTTATTGGTGAATTTAGTCTATTTACATTAAATATAATTATAGATAAGTATGAGTTTAGTGCTGTCATTTTGATGCCTGTTTTTGACAATTTCATTTTTCCATTTACTTTTTTGTGCTGAGTTTTTCTTTATAGAATGTGTGTTCCTCCTTTTTATAGTATCTGAGTTTATGTTGGTGAGTCGTTATGTTTATCTTGGTTTTTATTTTGAAGTATGGAATTGTTAGACCTCGTTGTGGTTACCTTAATATTTACCCCGGTTTGACTAAGTAAAAACCTAAGTTGTTTTGTCCTGTATCGCCTTGGTTTCCTCTCCATATGTAAGATCTATGCCTCCTGTATTTTAGTCCCTCTTTTTTGTCTATTGTAATCTTTTACATAATCACATCAATGATTCCCTGTTTTCAGCAGTTTTTTTTTAATTAATCTTATTTTGTTTTTGTGATTTCCCTATCTGAGTTGATATCAGGATGTTTTGTTCTGTGACCTTGTGTTGTGTTGGAATCTGATATTATTGATTTTCTGACCAAAGAATTTCCTTTAGTAATTCTTGCAGTTTTGGTTTGGTTTTTGCAAATTCTCTAAGCTTGTGTTTATCTGTAAATATCTTAATTTCACCTTCAGGTTTTAGAGTTTTGCTGGATATATGATTCTTGGCTGACAGTTTTTCTTCTTTGAGTGCTCTATATATGTTATTCCATTGCCTTCTTGCCTGCATGGTTTCTGCCGAATAGTGCAAACTTATTGATTCTCCTTTGTAGGTAACTTTTCGTTTATCCTTGGGTGCTTTTAAATTTTTCTCTTTATCTTTGGTTTTGGCAGGTTTGATGATATGTCTTGGTGATTTTCTTTTGGGGTCTATCTTGTATGAGGTTCGATGAACATCTTGGGTAGATATCTTTTCATCTTTCATGATGCCAGGGAATTTTTCTGCCATCAGATCTTCCACTATTCTCTCTGTATTTTCTGTTACCCCTCCCTGTCTGGAACTCCAGTCACACGCAAATTATTCTTGATAGAGTCCCCCATGATTCTTAGGGTTTCTTCATAGTTTTAAATTCTATTATCTGATTTTTCTTCAACTATATTTGTGTCAATTGTCTTATCTTCCAGCTCCCCCACTCTGCATTCCAGTTCCTCGAGTCTGCTCCTCTGACTTCCTATTGAGTTGTCTGTGTGACTTTATTGTTAATCTTTTGGATTTCTGAATGCTGTCTCTCTATGGATTCTTACAGCTTATTAATTTTTTCACTATGTTCTTGATTAACCTTTTGGATTTCTTCAACTGCTTTACCCGTGTATTCCTTGGCTTTTTCTGTAGATTGCCTTATTTCATTTGTGAGGTCATTCTTGATGTCTTCAAGCATTCTGTATACAATTGTTTTATATTCTATATTTGGCAATTCTAGGAATGTATCTACATCCAGGAATGATTTTGATTCTTTGATTTGGGGGTTTGTAGAAGCAATCATGGTCTGCTTCTTCATGTGATTTGATGTCGACTGCTGTCTCTGAGCCATCTATAAGATTTTGTAATATTTTCTTTTATATTTGCTCACTGAGTCTTATCTTGTTGTTTTGTTCTGTTACAATACACTCAGATGGGCTACTAGGTTGTGGTATGGTGATTGCTGTAGGTTTTGAATCACTTACGTCCTATTAGCAGCTTGCCTGAGCTGTTACCAGGTATATAATTGTATGAGCCCATTCACTATTCTTGAATAGAATCAGCTCAGGTGTCCTGATAGCTGGTCACCTAGTGTGTGGTGTAGGCTCTCACCTATTATCTTAGAGGAGTAGTGGTGATGGTTGTATGCACCAGTTTCTATTAGTGGCAGGGGGTCACATTTCGAGGAGGGCAGGATGCTGACAGCCTTCCTTCAAGTGTCAGTGAGGTAGGTGTGGCTCTATTCTCTAGAGCGCTCTGGTGGGTGGGCTCTGCAGCTGTATCTTAGGCACCCAATGCTTGGGAGATGTCACTATTCTCAGACCCCTCTAGCAGGTGGCTAGGTGGTGTGGGTGGAGTCTCAGCCCTCAGTTCGCTGGTGTGGATCAGCGAGGGCTCTGTTTAGTAGGTAGAGAGGTATCTGATCTCCAAAACTTGCCTTTCCACTGCCGAGCTAAAATAATTATGGTGAGATCTCTATCAGAATCGCCTTTGCATTATAATAGCCACCTAGTTACCTGTAGGGTAAAAGCCAAAGACTATGGGTCTCTTAATGCCTGGATGGAGCTGATTCTGTATTGTTATTCCAGTTTAGGGAAGTCAGGGAAGGATTTTTTCTTTGATTGTTAAATGCTGCTTTTCTCAGGCCAGGGGAATGGGTTAGAAAAGAAAGAAGAAAAAAAATCGAGCAGTGCACTTCACTCTCTAGCACAGAGAATTCCAATGTTAATGAAGCTGGCTGGGGCAATGAGGGGTGGAATCAGATATATAGAAGAGAGTAGCCTGGCAAAATATACAAAGTTTACTTATGTTGTTTGGTGAGGACTGTTTTTTCTGAGATTCCAGAGCATTGTGTAGCTTGTGTGTGGTGGCTAGATCCCTGCTGAGACTGTCCCAGAGGGTTAGGGCTGCGTCCATGCTCACACCGTCTCAGGAAGCTGCAATCAGCTCCCCCACACTTAGTCCCAAGCCCAGCACCAAGGTTTCCTTTCTGGGACGCTGCACTCCAGGCTCCAAAACCAGTCGCTGCTTCCCCATGGTTTTTCATTTCCCTGTCAGCCGCGTCTGTGTGGAGCCTGTGTGTGCTGCCTGGGTCTCCTCCGAGGTTCTTCCTGAGGGTTAGGCCTACATCCGTGCTTCCCTGTCTCAGTAAGCCACAATCAGCCCCACCACTCTGGCACCAGGGAACCGTGAGGGCTCAAGGCTGTGGCATGGGACACTGGCTCCGGAAGTGGTCCCTGCTGCAGTGTGGCTTTTTGCTCCCCTGTCACTCAGGTCAACTCCTTAGTTCTGTGTTTGATGGTCAGGGTTTGTAAATTGTCCTTTATGTAATTGATTCACTTGTTTTTTCGAGTCTTTGTTTCAAGAGAGATAAGCGGAAGCTTCTACCTAGTCAGCCATCTTGGTCCTGCTCCTGTGTCTGCCTCTTTATGTGATTTCATATTGACTGTTGTCTCTGAGCAATCTGTAAGTTATTGTATCAGTTTATTTTATGCTTGCTTTTTGTATCCTAGCTTCTTGCTTTGTTTAGTTTTGGTATACCCAAATAAGCTGCTTGAGTGCGCTAGGTTGATTATTTTCACCTTTGAAGCTCTAATGTACTATCACCAGATGGCTAGCACTGTTACCAGGTATATGAGCCTAGGAGTTCATTTACTTTTCTTGTATGGATTCAACTCAGGTGCCCAGGTAGTTGGTCATAAAGTGTGTGGTACGGGCTCTGTCCTACAGTCTTAGAGGGGCAGGGGTTATTGGTGTAGGCAGAAGTATCTGGCTGCAGTAGGGGGTCAGGCTCTGATCAAGGCAGGGGTCTGACAGCTGTCCTCTGAGTGTCTGTGAGGAAAGTGCATCCCTGTTCTGTAGAGCACACGGGTGGGTTCTGCAGAAGGGCGATGGGTACCCAATGCTTTTGGTTGTAAGTTCTGGGCGGTACTACTTATCCTTGGAGCCCTGTCACAGGTGGCCAGGTATTGTGGGTGGAGCCAGCAGTCCTTAGGCCCCTGATGTGGGTAGGTGAAGACCCTGTTTAATAGGCAAAGCAGTGTCAAACATCAAACACCCATCTTTCCACCGTCCAGCTGAAACCATTGCAGTCTGGCAACAAGGGCCTGTTCTCCTGAAATGGGCCCACGCAGGTCCATGCTGGGGTGAAAGGTATTCAAAGCCCATGGACTGTTTGTGCCTGAACAAGAGCTGCTTCTGTCCTGAGCTCCCCAGCTTAATTGAGCTGGCAGATTATCTTTCCCCCAGTTGTGAACTTATACCTTCTTCAAGGATGGAAAAATGGCTCAGAGTGGTACCAGGGCCTATCTCAGGCCCAGGGAAGTTGACAGCCACTGAAGCCAGCTTGGGGGCTGGGGGCGTGGTAAAATAAACACAAGTAATTAGCTTTTGCTGAGAGTGCCGTTCTTCTCTTGTTCTGGAGGTGTGAGTAGTCTGTGCAACTTGCAGTCTTTCCGTGAGCTAAATGCCTCTGGAACACTACTGCCAGCCCCGCTGCACTCGCTCCAGGGAACGGTGCCTGAGGGTTCCTGGCTGTTCAGGTCCAGTAACTCCTCTCCACTTCTGAATAGTCTCTCCCTCCCCCTGCCGCTGAGTCCATTTTCTAACTTTGCCTTTGATGCTCAGGGCTCCTAGCTTGTCATAAATATACTTGCTTCACTTGTTTTTTCTGGTCTTTTTTGTAAGAGGGATGACTGGCGGCGTCTCACTACTCTGCCATCTTGGCCTCGCCTCTCTAATATAATCAACAATTTTTTTAAAAAAGAAAAAAAAGAGTGAAACCTGTAGAAACAACAAATAACAGAATGAGATCCACAGAAAAACTAGATATTTGAGCTATCAGACAAAGACACTGAAATAACTCTATTATGTTCAAAGAAATAAAGGCAAGACTTAGAAATTTGGCAAAAAACTAGAAACTAAGAAAAAGATCAACTTAGAAAGTCAACTGAAAACTATAGCTGAAGTTAAAATCTTAATGCATGTATATAACAGCAGATTAAAAATGCTGAAGAGAGATTTAGTGAACTGGAAGATATGTTGGAAGAAAATAGAGGCATAGACAAAAGAAAAAATATATAAAATATAAAAAGGAATAAGATATAGAGAATACAATGAGAATATCTAGCATAAGATTAAGAAGGAAGAAAAAGAATGAGGCAGAAAAACTGAGATTATGGCTGAGAATTTTCTTCAAATGATTAATGATATCAAGTCACAGATCCTAGAAGACTTACAAAACCCAAACCAAAAAAAAAAAAAACCCACTGCCGTCGAGTCGATTCTGACTCAAAGCGACCCTACAGGACAGAGTAGAACTGCTCCGTAGAGTTTCCAAGGAGCGCCTGGTGGATTCGAACCGCTGACGTTTTGCTTAGCAGCCATAACACTTAACCGCTACGCCACCAGGGTTTCCTTATAAGACCCATGTAGGGTAAATACAAAGAAATTCGTATCTAGGTACATCATAGTAGAACTGCTGAAGCTAAAGACAAAAAACCCCACAAAAAACAAATAATTTAAAACTACTTAAAGAATAGAAGAGATTATCTTTAAAGGACAAACAAAAAAACTGACTGATGACTTCTCTAGAGAAATAGCGACAACCCTACGATAATAAAAAAAAAGACAATAAGATGATATATTTAAATTATAGAGAGAAAACACATGGCAACCCAGAACTCTATGCTGAGGAAAAACATCATGAATGAGCAAAGACCTTTTGTTTTCAGACAAACAAAACGTGGATAAGTTAACATCAGCATGCCCACATTAAAGAAAATTCCAAAGGTATTCTTCAAGCAGAAAGAAAATAAGGTGAAAGGCTTAAGATGCAAGAAGGAATGAAAGTTAGTGAAACGAGTAAAAATAGAGGATTACTGACTGCATAACATAATAAGAATAGACATTATTGGGTTTAAAATATGTAAGAAATTAGAATTTATGATAACTACAGCCTTTTGACTTTAATGGCTGTATGCTCAGGAAACATGCTGTGTAATATTTTGATGTTTTGGATTCTGTTAATGCTTGTTTTGTGGCCTAATATGTGGTCTATTCTCAAGAATGCTCCATGAGCGTTAGAAAAGAAGTTTTACTTGACTACCGTTGGGTGAAGTGTTGTGTTTAAGTCTATGAGACCAAGTAGATCTTCCGTGTCTTTACTGAGCTTCTTTATGGATATCCTGTCTGTCATCAGAAGTGGTGTGTTGAAGTCTTCTACTATTATTGTGGAGCTATTTCTCTTTTCAATGCTGTTTGAGTTTGTTTTGTGTATTTTGGAGCCCTATCATTGGGTGTATAAGTATTTATTATGATTTTGACCTCCTGGTATATTGACCCTTTAATCATTATATAGTGTATTTCCTTTTCCTTTGTGGAGGATTTTACTTTAAAGCCTATTTTATCAGAGATTAATATTGCCACTCTTATTTTTTATTGTTGTGTGCTTCATGTATGTGTATATATACATATATTTTTTTTCATTCTTTGAGATTTAGTTTGTTTATGTCTTTGAGTCTATGGTGTGTCTCTTGCAGTCTGCATACAGATGGATCATGTTTTCTAATCCATTCTGCTACTCTCTGTCTCCTTATGGGTGCGATTAAACCATTTACATTTATCGTAATTATTCATAGTTAACGAGTTTTTTTATGAGTTTAGTGCTGTCATTTTCATCTTTTTTGTGTATGTCTTGTTGGCATTTTCCTTATTCCATTTAATTTTCTCTGTTGAGTCGTTTTTCTTGGTGCATTTTCTTTCCGTCCTCTTCATTTTTGTTGCCTTTGTATTTACTGCTAATTTATTTTTTTCTGTGCTGAATCGTTTTTCTTTTTAGTCTTTCATCTTCTTCCTTGTTGCTTTTGTATTTGCTGAAAATTTATGTTTTCCTTGCTTTTTTTTAAATTTTAATGTGTAGGATTGTTAGTTTCCTTTGGGTTACCTTAACATTTACCTGTTTTTCTAAATTTAAACCAATCTTTTATTTCCTTATATCGTCTTGACTTCCTCTCCGTATGAAAAATCTATGACTACATTATTTAGTCCCTCTTTTTTGTGTTAATGTTGTCATCTTTTACAGATCAATGTCTCTGTTTCTATATTTTCAGTGTTTTAGCTTTCATTTATTTGTGACGTCCCTATGTGGGTTGATATCTGGTAGTTCTGTCCCGTGTTCTAGTTTTGGGTTGTTAGCTGATGTTATTGATTTTCTAACTGGAGAACTCCCTTTATTATTTCTTGTCATATTGGTTAGGTTTTTAAAAATTCCTTAAACTTCTGCTTGTCTGGAAATGTCCTAATTTCACCATCATATTTGAGAGACAGTTTTGCTGGATATGTACTTCTTGGCAGGCAATTTTTTTTTTCCTTCAGGGCTTTGTATATGTCCTTCTTGCCTGCATGGTTTCTGCTGAGTAGTCCAAGCTTAGTCTTACTGACCCTTCTTTATAGGTGACTTTTTGTTTATCCCTAGCTACTCTTAAAATTCTCTCTTTATATTTGGTTTTGACAAGCAAGATTATAATATGTCCTGGTGACTTTATCTTGGCATCTACCTTGTGTGGGGTTCAGTAAGCATCTTGGATAGATATCTTCTTATCTTTCATAAGATCAGTGAAGTTTTTAGCCAAGAAGTCTTCAACAATTCTCACTGTGTTTTCTGTTATCCTCCAACCCCCACCTCGATTCTGGTGTTCCAATCACTCTTGATAGAGTCCCGCATAATTCTTAGAGTTTCTTCAATTAAAAAAAATTATTTTATCTGATTTTTCCTCAAATAACTTGGCGTCAATTGCTTTATCTTCAGTCTCACTAATTCTGACTTCCAGTGCCTCAATTCTGCTCCTCTCATTTTCTATTGAGTTGTCTAATTCTGAAATTTTATTGTTACTCTTTTGGATTTGCTTGCTATCTTTCTATGGATTCTTGCAGCCTGTTACATTTGTCATTATACTCTTGTATAACCTTCTTAAGTTCCTCTGTTGTTTTATCTGTGTGTTCCTTGGCTTGTTCTTCGTTTTGCCCGATCTCCTCCTGCATCTCTTGAAGAGCTCGGTCTCTTAATCTTTTAAATTCTACCTCCGGCAATTCCTGGAATTTCTCTTCATTTGGAAGATTTCTTGATTTGTTGTTTTGGGAGCTTCCTGAATCCATCATGGTCTGCCTCTTTATGTTATTTGATATTTACACTTGTCTCTGAGCCATTAGTGAGTTATTATATTCATTTATTTTATGTTTGCTTGCTGAGTCGGAATCTACTTGACGGCACTGGGTTTGGTTTTTGTGTGTGTGTGTGTGTGTACTGTGTCCTAGCTTCTTGTTTTATTTTGATATGCCCAAATAGGCTGCTTGGGTGAGCTAGTTTGATTATTGGCACCTTTTGAAGTTCTTACATCCTGTCACCAGGTGATCAGAGCTGTTACTAGGTATGTGAGCCTAGGAGCCCTTTTACATTCTTGTATGGATTCAGCTCAGGTATCCAGGTAGTCGGTCACCAAGTGTGTGGTGTAGGCTCTTACCTACAGTCCTGCATAGACAGGGTTGATTGGTGTAGGTACAGGTGTCTGGCTACTGTGGGGGGAATGACTGCCCCTGAGTGTCTGGGAGGAAAGCATGTCCCTGTTCCCTAGAGCACATAGGTGGGTGGGTTTTGCAGCCAGACCATGGTCACCCAATGCTGTTGGTTGTAAGGACTGGGATTCACCACTTACTCTTGGACTCCTGAATTGGGTGGCTAGGTGGCATGGGTGGAGCCACCAACCCCCAGGTCACTGATATGGGTAGGTGAGGACTCTGCTTAATTGGCAGAACGTTGTCAAATATCAGAAATCTGCCCCTCCACTTTATAGCTGATACAGTTGAAAATAGGCTTCAGGTATTTACCCTGTTGTAGTGTGCTAATGAGAGCCTATGCTGTTGAAATGGGCCCACACAGATCTGTGCAAGGGTGAAAGGCATTCAAACTCCTTGGACCCCTTATGTCTGTGCCTTCCCTGAGTTCCTGGCTTAGGGAAGCTGGCAGATTATTTTTTGTTGTTTGTTCCTGCTCCAGGGCATGTAATAGTTCCTACTTTGGCCCAGGGGACCCAGAAATAGCTGAAGCTGGTCCAAGACTAAAAACAGAGAGGGAGGAAGCAGGTAAATGGGAGAGGTGTTCTTCCCAAAGGGGATGATTTTTGATTTGTGTGGCATTTTAAATGCATGTACTTATCTTTTGCCAACTTAGCACTGCTTTTCACTGCTTATGGAGGCTTGTGTAGGCTTTCCACCACTCGGTCTCTTCAGATGTGGAAAACATGTCCCGAGTGTCACTGCTTGCGTCACCGCACATGCCATCCGATCCAGCCTGCAGGGTGCTGGTTTCTGCCGGGTCAGGTCTGTCAAACTCTCACTGCTTCTGAACCATATTCCCCTCCCCCTGCCACTAAGTCCAATTCTGTAACTTCACCTTTGATGTTCAGGGCTCCTAGATTGTCATATATAATCGATTTACTTCTCTGGGTCTTTGTTATAAGAGGGGCTACATAAAGCATCTGACTACTCTGCCATCTTGGCCCCACCCCTACAAGAGACATTTTTCATCACATTCCTGAATCTGACACTATCAGAGAAACTTATCTCTGAGAAAATGAAATAGGGATGAGGCAGTAGGCAGAACAAACCCGTTGGGTTGGAGTCAATTCTGATGCATAATGACCCTATAGGTCAGAGTAGAACTGCCTCATAGGGTTTTCAAGGAGCGGCTGTTGCATTTGAACTACTGGGCCAGAGTATATTTGGAGCACTGGTGGTGCAGTGGTTAAGAACTCAGCTGCTAACCAAAAGCTTGGCAGTTCGAATACATTAGCTGCTCCATGGAAACCCTATGGGGGCAATTCTACTCTGTCCTATAGCGTTGCTGTGTGTTGAAATCAATTCACCAGCAATGGGTTTGGTTTTTTGATTTACATGCCTACATGAGTAAAATTTGACTTGAATCTCTAAACTTAATTCTAACGTAAGAATGATTTTGTAGCACTTCTCCATAAAGGTTTGTCTTAAGTCATCAGGATAAAAACCAAACCCACTGCCGTCGAGTCGATTCTGACTCATCCCAACCCTATAGGACAGAGTAGAACTGCCCGATAGAGTTTCCAGGGAGCCCCTGGTGGATTTGAACTGCCTTCTCTCGGTTAGCAGTCGTAGCACTTACCCACTATGCCACCAGGGTTTCCTCATCAGGATAAGCCTGTGCTAATTTATTGGATACCTTCAGGAATTCTTCATCAGTTATATTCACATTAAGAAGGAAAAAAATATCAGAAGGAACTTCATACATCCTTACCCTTCATTTCATGCAAGATTCAAGTGTGTCAGTGATGGTGGTTATGTAAAATTGATTCCTGGCACTCAATACTTCTGGAGCATTTCTGTCATTTACTTGTTTCTTCTAATGCTTCTGCAACAATAAACTGCTTGATAATCAGTATTTGGCAGTATTTGTTTTATTGTGTTTTCAAAATATTCTCTTATGTAAATATCTTGTTAATAGCTGGTAGAGATCTATGCATGTCTATAAATTTACTTCTGAATCTTGGAGAACTGACTCGTCAAATGAAAATGATACAATATATTATTATACATAACAAACATAAATACATGGTCTGTGTTTACATTTCGTTGGCGACGTTTTAAGCTTCTGTTCTGGTATCGCTTTTTTGTGACTGGTCTTCAGCAATATTCTCTATGGCACCTAGAATCTGGGTGTGTGATTCCAGGATTGCACTCGTTGCTATAGCATGTGCTTCCCAGTGGGTATTAGAAAGACATTTTAATGGTGATCATTGCCTATGAATAGCTCATCGGTGAATAGAGATGGCAAAAAATTTGTAAAATATCTGAATAGAAGACAAAAATCATTTTTTTGACAAAAATCCATTGTGATACATCCTACAAAATTAAGTGAATATGCAGCACCTTGGTATGAAAATGGTGTATTCATTACATTCCAGAATTTTCCGTTGCATGCCTTTATAATGCAGTGACATTTCACAGAATTGTCATGGGATTGGTCTCTGCACTTAGAAAAATCAATTTTGCAAACTTCGCCTAATTAGTGAAACACTTGGTTTGCAATGTCTTTGAGGGCTAATGCGCTGTGTTCTCCTGACTCGCTTGGTTCATGTTATGCCTTCTTTCCCTCAAGCTTCTTCAGTTTGTAATGGAAATGTCTAGCTTGTTCCTTTTATGCCATTGTACCTTTGGAAGCAGATAACTTGTGTCCTAGATTTCACAGATGAAGAGGGATTTTTGAATTTTGGACTTGATTTAAGACCTTTTCTATGCTATGATGGGATGAGGAAACCCTGGTGGCGTAGTGGTTAAGTGCTACGGCTGCTAACCAAGAGCTCGGCAGTTCGAATCTGCCAGGCCCTCCTTGGAAACTCTATGGGGAAGTTCTACTCTGTCCTATAGGGTCACTATGAGTCGGAATCGACTGGACGGCAGTGGGTTTGGTTTTGGTTTGTGATGGGATGAATATGTTTTCCATTTGCAAGAATGTGATTTTGGGGGGGCCAAAGGGTAGAATGTCATGGATTGAATTATGTCCCCCCAAAATGTGTGTATCAACTTGGATAGGCCATGTGAAGTTGTCCTCCATTTTGTGATGGTAATTTTATGTTGAGAGGATTAGGGTGGGATTTGAACACCTCCCTGATCCGAGATACAGGGAGTTTCCCTAGGGTGTGGCCTGCACCACCTTTTATCTCTCAGGAGATGAAAGGATAGAGAGTTGGGGACCTCATACTACCAAGAGCAGAGCATGTCCTTTGGACCCGGGGTCCCTGCACCTGAGAAGCTCCTTGACCATGGGAAGATGGAGGACAAGGACCTTCTTCCAGAATCAACAGAGAGAGAAAGCCTTCCCCTGGAGCTGACGTCCTGAATTTGGACTTGTAACCTACTAGACTGTGAGAAAATAAATTTCTCATTGTTAAAGCCATCCACTTATGGTATCTGTTGTGGCAGCACTAGGTGACTAAGGCAGCGATGATTTTAGCTTCTGTTTTGGAGTTTCCTTTTTGTATCTGGTCTTCAGCAATATTCTGTGTGGCACCTAGAATTGTACTTGTTGCTATAGCATGTGCTTCCCAATGTGTATTAGACATTTTAGTGCTCAATCATTGCCTGAATATGTTTTAAGAACAGCTCATCAGTGAGTAGAGGTGGCAAAAAATTTGTAAAGTAACTGAATATTAGAAAAAACTTCAATTGCCTTTGGACAAAAAAAAATCTATTGTGATACATCCTACAAAATTAAGTGAATGTGCAGCACCTTGGTATGAAAATGGCATATTAATTTCATTCCAGAATTTTCTGTTGTATGCCTTTATAATGCAGTGACGTAATGGCAGCATTGTTATAGGATTGGTCTCTGCACTTAGAAAAATCAATTTTGCAAGCTTCGCATTATCAGTGAAACACTTGCTTTGCAATGTCTTTACCAGTATGATTTCTTAAGCTAGGAAATGTGATAAATCACCACACAGGTTTTCTATCTGTTGGAGATACGGATCTTTAAACAATACTTAGCTGGCCTGTATGAGAAGGCTCAGAAGTGGAATCCACAGACAAAATGAAATATCGAGCTATGCTTATTTCACTGACAGTAGTTGATTGAACTTCATCACTTATCAAGATTATAAATTTTTTACACATTATTTGAGAATTATAGGATGGATTGCCCTTTCCTGTGTTACCATATTTTGAGATGTGACTTGCTAAAAATAGATCAAATGAGCAACAAGTTGAAGTCAACTTTAAAATTTTCCATTTCGTGGGGACCCAAAGACTTCATTTCTTTTTCATGAAGATAGTCCACATTCAGTGATTGTTATGACAACAATGACACATTATAAAATGTCTTTTCAATACTGATGTTCATTAATTTGTGATTCCAGTTCATAAGTTAAGCCAGAACAAATGTGTTTGGTTTAAATATGATAACATGATCTCTGTGAATTGAACTATTTTCATGTTTACTGATCCGATTCAATTTGCACCAATTGCTAAATTCATCTGTAACAATTCGAGAATTAAGTGAGGATGACAGGTTTGTTTGGTTAGTAGGTTTGCAAACAAAACAATACAGGGAGCTGACTGATGGAGATTGCAGTAGCCACTCCCTCTTATAATTTTCATCATTAACTTTGCACTCTAGAAAAAATTCTGGCTATAGAACTTTGTTTACCATCCAGGAATTTTCAACACAAATTTACAAGTGGACAACTGTAATGTTGAGAATCACTTGGGCCTCTTTTGATCCAGTAATTTACTTCATTGAAAGAAAATTATTCCACAAGGCAGGATCTGCATTTCTGTTATTTATGGGGTCTGCAGATGTGACAATTTAATATTCTTAGTTTCACTTTCTAGATCATTACTAATTTTTTTTTTTTTTTACTACAGCAAGAAATGGATGCAGAATTTGGAACAAATCCTGTTATATTTGTATTGCCATCCTTAATTTCAGCACTAGTGGTACTAGTAGGATGATTCCCACCCATAAGCACGTACCTTTAATGGAAGAAGTCTCTGCTGATTTATTACATTCTAAAAAGGAATTTTGGGATTGTCTTTAGGGATTCACAAATCATTTTCTTTTTATCTCCTGCAGGCTTCCATTTTTGCACTCCACTTAGTTATTGCCATTTCATTTTGCCTGGATATAAAATTATGTCACTTTTTAAATTTGATTCTACCATAACAATAAATTTGAATAATAGAAAGTAAATTTATAAAACAGGAAGTTTATAAAATAAAATTTAATTTAGAATTTAGACATTAACACAAAAAATTTGTATTTGAAAATTAAATAACTCATTGCTGTGGATTAAATTTTAACTAACAGTGACCCTATTGGACAGAATAGAACTGCACAGTAGGGCTTCTAAGGAGAGGCTGGTTGAAACCTTTTAGTTTCAGCCAAGCTCTTAACCAAATGTTCCACCAGGGCTATATTTGAAAATTAGTAAGTAAAAACGTTAATTTGGACCATGAGATTTTGTTCTTCAGGTCTTAGATAGTCCAAAGAAATAGTACATGATATCCTTCTCCATGGACTAATTCCTCCTGAAAACAGGTCCAAAGTATGTAGGATGTAGTCTGGCCATCTTTGCTTCTAGGCTAGGGTACGTTCTGGTTATACTTCTTTCAAGATAGATTTTTTCGTTCTTTTGGCAGTTCATGGTGTATTCAGAATTCTTCACCAACACGACAATTAAAAGGCATCAGTTCTTCTACAGTCTTCCTTATTCATCAGCCAGCTTTCCCACACATACGAGGCCACTGAAAACACTGTGGCTTGGATCAGTTGCATCTTAGTTTTCAAGGTGATGTCTTTGCTTTTCAACACTTTAGAGGTCTTTTGCAGCCAGTTTCCCTAATGCAATGCATCTTTTGATTTCTTAACTGCTGTGTCCATGGGTGTTGATTGTGGATCCAAATAAAATGAAATCCTTGACAACTTCAATCTTTTCTCCGTTTATCACGATGTTGCTCATTGGCCCAGTTGTGAGGATTTTTGTTTTCTTCATGTTGAGGTGCAATCTCTACTGAAGGCCGCGGTCTTTGATCTTCATCAGTAAGTGCTTCAAGTCCTCTTATCTTTTAGCAAGTGGGGTTGTGTCATCTGCAAAATGCAGGTTGTTAATGAGTCTTCCTCCAACCCTGATGTCGTGTTCTTCGTATAGTCCAGCTTCTCAGATTATTTGCAGATTAAATAAGTATTGTGAAAGGATACAACCCTGACACTCACCTTTTCTGACTTTAAACCACGCAGTATCACCTTTTTCTGTTTGAACGTCTACCTCTTGATCAGGTTCCTCATCAGCACAATTGAGTGTTCTGGGATTCCCACTCTTCGCAATGTTATCCATAATTTGTTATGACCCAAGCAGTCAAATGCCTTTGCATAGTCAATAATACACAGGTAAACATCTTTCTGGTATTCTCTGCTTTCAACCAGAATCGATATGACATCAGCTGTGATATCCCTCCTTCCATGTCCTCTTCTGAATCCTGCTTAAATTTCTGGCAGTTCCCTGTCAATGTACTGCTGCAGCTGCTTTTGAATGATTTTTAGCAGAATATTACTTGCATGTGATATTAATGATATTGTTTGATAATTTCCACATTTGGTTGGATCACCTTTCTTAGGAATCGACGTAAATATGGATCCTTGCCAGTTCGTAGGCCAGGTAGCTGTATTCCAAATTTCTTGGGATTAGACAAGTGAGCGATTCCAGTGCTGCATCCATTTGGTGAAACATCTCAGTTGGTATTCCATCAATTCTTGGAGGCTTTTTTTTCTCACCAATTCCTTCAGTGCAGCACGGACATCTTCCTTCAGTATCATCGGTTTCTGATCATATGCTACTTCCTGAAATGGTTGAAGGTCGACCAATCCTTTTTGGCATAGTAACTGTGGGTATTACGTTCATCTTCTTTTGATGCTTCCTGTGTCATTTAATATTATACCCGTAGAATCCTTCAATATTGCAACTCAAGGGTTGAGTTTTTTCTTCAGTTCTTTCAGCTTGAGAAATGCTGAGTGTGTTCTTCCCTTTTGGTTATCTATCTCCAGATCTTTACACATGTCATTATAATACTTTTTCTTCTCAAGCCACCCTTTGAAATCTTCTGTTCAGCTCTATTACTTCGTCATTTCTTCCTTTCACTTTAGCTACCCGACATTCAAGAGCAAGGTTCAGAGTCTCTTCTGACATCCGTTTTGGTCTTTTCTTTCTTTCCTGTCTTTTAAAGGACCTCTTGCTTTCTTCATGTATGATGTCCTTGATGTCATTCCACAACTCACCTGGTCTTCAGTTGTTAAGTTTAACACGTAAAATGTATTCTCGAGGTGGTCTGTAAGTACAGGTGAGATATACTCAAGGTCATATTTTGGCCCCTTTTGACTTTTTCTAATTTTCTTCCGTTTCAACTTGAACTCCCATATGAGCAATTGACAGTCTGTTTCACAATCGATCCCTGGCCTTGTTCTGACTGATGATATGAGTTTTCCCATCTTCTCTTTCCACAGATGTAGTCAGTTTGATTCCCGTGTATTCCATCTGGTAAAGTCCACGTGTATAGCTGCCGTTTATGTTGGTGAAGAAAGATATTTGCAGTGGATGAGTCACTGGTCTTGCAAACTTCTGTCATGAGATTTCTGGCATCATTTCTATCACCAATTCTGTATTTTCCAACTACTTTTCCTTCTTTGTTTCCAACTTTAACATTCTAAAGACCAGTAATTATCAATGCATCTTGATTGCATGTTTGATCAATTTCAGGCTGCAGAAGTTGTTTAAAATCTTCAATTTCTTTATCTTTGGCATTAGTGGTTGGTGCATAAATTTGAAGAGTCATATAAACTGGTCTTCCTTGTAAGTGTATGGGTATTAGCCTATCAGTGACAACATTGTACTTCAGGCTAGATCTTGAAATGTTCTCTTTGATGATTAACGTAACGTCATTCTTTTGACTCTGGTGGAATATCCATGTTTGTAAGACTGCTCACAGACTGTTTCACCAGAGAGTTTTCCGGTACTGCAATATCTACCACTAATCTCTGTGATCCGTGTGAATTGGCAAAATAAGAATAGTACTATAGATGTCTTCCAAATACAGAAAACATAATTATGAAAATGTTCTTGCTGTTGATTATGTTCTTTACCAATTTGTTCGTATGGGATTTTTGATACTTCACTTGAAAAATGAGTCCAAGGTACTGTGATGCGATTGTTTACTTTGTGTGGCCTTTCTAGCCATGGTCTTATAACATCCACCCTGGTGCTTGGGCAGGACTGTGTGATAGGGTAATTGTGGCTCACCAAGGGGATTGCTTAGTTTTCCCTTCAAAGAGAACCAGTTCCAGAGCAAAGAGGAGGATTCAACTCCCATCAAGGAAGAACAGCCAGGAGCTGAGCATATATTATGGACCTGAGATCCCTGCACTGAGAAGCTCCTAGAAGCAGGAGACTGAGATAGAGAGAGGAAGCTGTAACCCTGAAGACGGTAAGATGCCATGGCAGGAGAGACCAAGCAACAGGGACCCGGCTATAGGAGATGATGGCCCAGGGAGAAGGAAAGCTGAGTGCCTTTGGAGAGAGGCCGGCCCAAGGCCAGGCAGAGGCACGCCTGTGAGCACAGGAGGGAAGAGGCTGTCCTGATAGAAGAACTGTATTCTGAGTGTCTTTGAGCCTGAGCTATAACTGTTACTTCCCTAATAAACCCCATAATCATGAATATGGACTGCGAGCTCTGTGTGGCCATTGCAATGAATTATTGAACCCAGCAGAGAAGTAGGGAGTGCTGTGTGAGGGACAGTTGGTGTCAGAGTTAGTGAAGATGGTGGAGAGAGGATAGTTTTTTCACCAATGCCTTCAATGCAGCTTCGATTTCTTCTTTTTATACCATCAGTTCTTGATCTTATGCTACCTCTTGAAACGGTTGAAAATTATCCAGTTCTACTGCAGTAGCTATATTAATATCAGACAAATTATACTTCAGAAAAAGGAGTATTATTGGGAATAAGTAGGGACATAACATAATAAAGGTTCACTTCTCCAAAAAGATACAACAATCCTAAATGTGTACGTATTTAACAACAGGGCTCCAAAATACAAAAACTAATAAATCTGAAAGGGGAAATGGACAAATACGCATTTATAATTGATATCAATACTTTTCTATCAACAATTACTAGAGCCCTGCTAGTTGAAGTCCAAAGCATCTGTGTGATGTCTATGTGTGTGTACATATGTGTGTGTGTATGTATATGGTATAAAGACAAGTAATACAGAAATAAACATAGATAGATGTTGTAGTCCTTGGGAGGTGCAAACGGTTAATGCATTCAGCTGCTAACCAAAATGTTGGAGGTTTGAGTCCACCCAGAAGGACTTCGGAAGAAAGGCTTGGCGATCTACTTTTGAAAAATTAGCCATTGAACTGACACACTTGAGTGTCAGTACTACTCTGACACACATGGGGGGAGGGGTCACCATGAGTCAGATCAGCTTGATAGCAATTGAATGATTTTTTTATTCATTCTGCCAATATTTGTCTTTTAATTGGTATCTTAGGCTGGGTTCTCCAGAGAAGCAAAACCAGTGAGATATATATTTAAATAGATTTATATCAAGGAAATGGCTCACGAGGCTGTAGAGGCTGGTAGGTCTCAAGTCCATGGGTCAGGCTGGTGGCTTCTCCTGACTCACGTAGATGCAGGGACTGCAGAACTCAAGATCTGCAGGTCATACAACAGGTCTGTGGCTCACAGGCTGCAAAGGCTGACAAATCTCAAGATCGGCAGGTAAGCTGGCAGGCCGTGCCTCACAGACTGCGGAGGCTGATGAATCCCAAAATTGGAAGGTAAACTGAAGGTTCAAATCCCAAAAACTTGAGATCAGATGAAGAGGAGCCAGCTGCAGGATTCAGAGTGAGCAAAAGCTCAAGAGCCTTGCCAGAAAGTCCACCTATATTGGATGCAGTCCACACCCGCAAGGAAACTCCCTTACATCTGATTGGCTACTCACAGCAGATCCCATCATGGAGGTAATCGCATTATATCACATCTCATCATGGAAGTGATTTCATCCGTATACGACTGCTAAACTACATCGTAACTGCCAAAGCACTGAGAATCATGGTCCGACAAAGTTGACACACAACTTTAATGATCCCAATTGTGAATTTAATCTATTTATATTTAAAGCGATTAATGATAAGGAAGGACTTATATCTTCTACTTTGTAGTAGGTCATATATGTATTTTGTTGCTCATTTTCTTCACTACTGTCCACTTTTGTGTTTGACTGATTTTTTTCAAGTGTACAATTTTGGTCCTCTCCTTATTTCCTTTCCTTATATTTTTTAACTTCTTAGTGGTGACCATGAGGATTACAATTAAGATCTTATATTTATAACAATCTTCTTTTAATTAATATAAATTTAGCTTCAACAGTATACAAAATTTTGCTTTTATTCAGCTCAGTTACCTCCCCTACTTACGTTGCTGTTACAAAAATTACGTCTTTATACATTGTGTGTCCATTAAGAGAGATGTGTAAGTATTTTTATGCATTCATGCTTTAAATCATATATGAAAAAAAGAGAGGCGTGATATAAAAATATTACTGACTTTGTTTTATCTAAGTAGTTACCTTTACGGAGTCTTTGTTTCTTTTTATGGCTTCCAGTTACTGTCTAGTGTCCTTCCATGCCAGCCAGAATGATTCCCTGTGGCATTTCTCATAAGGCAGTTCTGCTACTAACACACTCCCTCAGGTTTTGTGTATCTGGGCATGTCTTAATTTCACCTTCATTTTTGAAAGATAGTTTTGCTAGATATTGACATCTTGCTTCATAGTTTTGTTTCTGTATTTTTTTTTTTCCAGTGCCTTAACTACATCATCCCACTATTTTCTTGTCTCAATGGTTTCTGGTGAAAAATCAACAGTTAAACTTGTTAAGACTCTCTTGTACATTAGGAGTCACTTATCTCTTACTGCTTTCAAGTTTCTGTGTTTGTCTTTTGACATTTTGATTATGTCTGTCTGTGGATATCTATGTATTTATTGTCCTTTGAGTTTATTGAGCTTCTTGGATATCTAGATGACATTTGGGAATCTTCCAGTCATTACGTTTTCAAATATTCTTTCTGTCCTTTCATCTTTCTTTCCTTTCTGGGACTCCTTAATGAGTATATTGGTATGCTTGATGTTGTCCCGCAGGTCCCTTAGGCTCTGTTCATTTTCTTCATTCTTTTTCCTTTATGCTCCTCAGTTAGAACAATTTCAGTTGTGCTTTTTCAAGTTTACATTTTCCTGCTTTCTTGCTCAAATCTCCTGTTGAGCTCCTCTAATGAAATTTTTATTTCAGCTATTCTACTTTTCAGCTCTGTAATTTCTTTTTGGTTCTTTTGTGTAATATTTCTTTATTAATATTTTCTACTTGTTCATACATTCTTCTCTTGGTTTCCTTTTTTTTTTTTTTTTTTTGGTCTATGGTTTCTTTAGCTCGTTGAGGAAATTTAAGACAATTGTTTTAAAATCTTTGTCTAGTAATCCCAATATCTGTGTTTCCTTAGGGATGCTTTCTGTTCATTCTCTTCTTTCTTCTTAACAAATGAACCATCCTTTTCTGTTTCTTTTTATGACTTAAAATAGTGTGTTGAAAACTGGATATTTTAAACATTATAATGTAACTCTGGAAATCAGATTCCCTCCTGTCATTAGGGTTTGCTTTTTTTCTTTTTTTTTTCTTAAATTGTTGAGGGCCAGTCATCCATTTGCTTAGTGATGTTCCCAAACTATTTCTGCAAAGATTGTATGTCTTCTCATGTGTGGACACTGAAGTTCTGTTCTGTTATCTCAGCAGTCAGTTCATGACCTGACAGTGATTTCTTTAAAAGCTTGTAGCCAAAAAGAAAAAGGAACATTATCCCAGTCTTTGCAGATTGGCTCTGAACTGGGGCGTTCTTTCAATGCTAAGCAAGAGTGCCTAAAACTCTGCCTTAGCCTTCACGTCCTGCCCCCATGGAGCCCAAAGATCAGCCAGAGGTGCAAGCCCAGAGCTTTGTCAGGATCTTTATGAGCATGTCTTCATCCTTAGGCAAGAACATTGCACTCCAGATTCCTCAGTATATGTGGTAGCCTTTCAAAGCCCTTAAACCACCAAGCATCTTCCTCTCAGCCTCCTTTTTTCCAAGCTTTTGGATGTCTCTGCTGTTTTCTCTGTCCTTCATCCTTTGACCCTGGAGGTAGGACCAATTCTTTGAGGTTTGTACTCCTCAGTTTCCATCACATCATACATTTTTTCTTGTGTGCTGTTGAGTCAATTCTGACTCATAGTGACTATAGGATGGAGTAGAACTTCTCCAAAGGGTTTTTAAGGCTGTAATCTTTATGGAAGGAAACTGTCATATCTTTTTCCTGTGGAGTAGTTGGTGGATCAGATCAAAAGGTTTAACAGCTGAGTGCTTAACCACTGCACTACTGGGGCTCCTTTTGACATCATGCATCATAATAGACTTTTAACACACCCCTCAGAAACATAGAAGCCCATAAATTATCAAGGATACAGAAGATTTAACATGTATAAAAATACCAAATTGATATATGTATATGTGCGTGCATTATCTAACCACTAAAGAATATACATTCATCTCATGCACATACATAGTGTTTATAAAAATTGACTATATACTGTGTTATAAAGCAAGTTTCAACAAATTTCAAGAGTCTGCAATAATATAGAGGATACTATGTAAGAACACCATAATTAAAAAAGAAACCATCTTAGAAAAAGAAAATACAAAATCTCCATGTCCTTGGATATTTTAAAATACTATGAGTCAAAAAGACATCATGATGAAAATTAGAATACATTTTGAAGTGAACAATTATGAACATAGTGCATGTAAAAAGTTGTGCAGTACAGACAATATAATATAGGAAACTTATAGCCTTAAAAATATAATTGGAAGAACAAATCTTGAAAAATAAGTGAGTTAAACATCCATTCAAAATGTTGGGAAAAAAACAGAACAAACATTCATAGAAATTTTTGTTTCTATTAATGATTGAATACATGCAACAGACGATCAACGAAGACTAAAGTTGATTCTTAGAAAATGCTAGTAAAATTGACAAACTTTAGGCAAGATTGATCAAGAGAAAAAGAATGAAGGTATAAATACCGAATATCAGGAATTAGAAAGAAAATGACTACAGATCTTGCAGAACATAAAGATAACGTGAGAATGTTATGAACCATATTAGTCAATAAATTTGCAAATTTAGGTAAAGTAGGCAAACGTATCATACCATGTAAGTTAATAACAACGATTCAGGAAGAAACAGGAAGCAAAAGTAATTCCACAACTGTTAATAGAATTGAATTAGAGCTCAAACTATTCTCAAAAAGAAAACTTCATGTCAGATGGCTTTTCCTGCAAATTCTGCCAAATATTCAAGAAATATTTCACAAATTCTTCAATATAAAATGAAATATATACCCAAACTCCTTTTTAAAGCTTGTAGAATGAATATTGATACCAAAACCTGACAAGAGCAGCACAAGATGCGAAAATTACAGGCCAATGTCACTGATGAACATAGATGCAAAATATGAAAATAAATAGGCAAAACAAATGCAGCAATACTGTAAAGAAGATTATATTATGACCAAGTTGGGTCTATCCCAAGAATTCAAGGTTAGTTTAACATTCAAAAATGAATCAGTATAATTTGCCATATGTACAGGAAAAATAAATGTGGTTATATTAATAGGTGTAATAAAATAAGTATTTGATAACCTTCAGCATCCACTCATGTTTTTCAAAAGAACATCTAGCATGCCACGAGACCAGAAGAACCAAAATGTTCCTGGCTACTGTCGCTGAACATTTTGATCAAAGAGTCCATAGAAAAGCCCTGATCAAAAGGGGGAAAATGCAGAACAGAATTTCAGATTCTCATGAACCCCAGACTTTTTGGAGCCATTGAGGGTGAATGAACTCCTGAAACTATTTCCGTGAGATATTCTTTAAACATTACACCAAAAGCCTTCCCTTGAATTATCTTAAAACTGAAGTATAAAAAAGAAAAAACCAAACTGTTGCTGTTGAGTTGATTCTGACTCAGAGACCCTGTAGGACAGAATAGCACTGCCCCATAGGGTTTCCAAGGTGCAGGTGGTGGATTCAAACTGCTCTTCTTTTGCCTGGCTACCGTATCACTTAACCACTGTGCCACGAGGGCTCCAGAACATTAGCTACTTAACTAATAAAAATGGTCTACCTTGAGCATATGCTCTTTTAAGAACTGTCTACATGGCATCAGATTGACAACAGCTACTGAAAAGATTAGATAGGAACCTTAAGGAGCAGTGGGTTTATGTTAATGACAGAGGAACAACTCAGAAAAGGAGGGTAAGAATGGTTGCACAACTTGAATGTAACCGATGTCATTAAATTGTACAGGTAGAAACTGTTAAGTTGGTGTATGTTTTGCTGCATACATTCTCCACCACAAAAAATTAATTTACAGGTAATAATTAACAAAAAATGTCAAGGAGAGCTAAATATTTTGAAAATAAGACAGATTTGCATGTGAGGGAAGGAGTGGGGTGAGGTGTTTTAGATTAATAGTCAGAAGGCTTATGGGAGCAGGATATTTGAGGAGATAACTGACCTATATCAAAGGAGAGAATAGCTGTATGAAGTTCTGGAGGGAGGATATTGCCAATAAAGGCAAGAGTTGTTTCTGAGGCCCTTAAATAACCAAGTGTTTTGGCATGATTGAGGAAGCTCAGGAAATAAGTCATGGCTAGTTAGTGTGGAGTGAACCGAGGGAAGACTGTTAGGAAATGAGGTTAGTATGGTGGGCAAACCCCGCGTCATGAAAGACCATGGGAAGGGTTTGGGAATTTTTCCTAATCGCCATGAGAAGCCACTGAAATGATGCTGTTTTGTAGACTGTAAGAGGAAAGATCGGTGGCGTGGAGTCCAGTTTTAACCAAGAGATGATGGTGGCTGTAAGGTGGAGGTAGTGAGAAGTGGATAGAGTCAGGATTTATGTTAAGGTAGTGCCAAGAGTCCAGAATTTGTATCAATGGATTGGATGCAAGATTTGAATAAAGGAGAGAAATCAAGGGTGATTTCTAGGTTTTTGTCCTGAACAACCCAGAGGATAGTGAGAATATTTGCTGAGATAAGGAAGACTGGGAGGTAGATAAGACACTTGGAGCAAGAATTTTATTTGAACCACATTAAGTTTGAGATGCCTAGTAGACATTCAAGGGGAGATGTAGTCAGCCATGGGTGAAGGAACAACAGGGCAGAGTGTGTAAATGAGGGTATCCTAGAGCTCAGGTGGAATTGACTGCCATGAATTGGCTCAGATAACCTAGACAGTGAGAAGTGATGAGTGATGTTACTTAAACAGGGCATGAAAATCAATGAAAAAGGTGTGGGAGTGGCAGGGAGGCTAAGGTAGAGAAGTTTCTCTCTCCCTAAACCTGATTGGCTGGATTTGAAGACATCATAAGTTCGTGTATGAGAAATATCCAGCAAATTACCAGTTGATTTAATAAATTGATAACAAAGTCTACCTTTCAGCCAAAGATTGAAAAACAAACAAACCAATTGCCATCTAGTGGATTCTGACTCTTAGCAACCCTATAGGACGGAGTAGAACTACCCCATAGGGTTTCTAGGGAGCAACTGATGGATTCAAACAGCAGACTTTTGGTTAGCAGCTGAGCTCTTAACCACTGCACCACCAGGGCTCAGACCAAGAATAACACACGTGAGGAACTCACTCCTTAGTTCAATCAAGTATGAGACCAAATGGGCAATACCTGCTCAAAAGCAAAGAAGAAAAGGCAGGAAAGGACAGGAAACCTGGACAAATGGACATGGGGAACCTGAGGTGGACAGGGAAAGGGGGAGAGCGCTGACACAAAGTGGGGATTGCAACCAATGTCACAAAACAGTTTGTGTATCAATTTTTGAATAAGAAACTGATCTGTGCTGTAAACTTTCACCTAAAACCCAGTAAAATTAAAAAGAAAAAAAAATCAAATAAAGCTCAGTATAAAAAAAATAGACAGGAAAAGAATCATTTTAATGGGAAAATGTAGATTGTAAAAATGCGTATGACTCACCCCCATTTTAAAGAGTATAATATTCTGTAGTTTGATATGTATTTGCACTGGAAGCTTGGAAGCAGACTTAGAGACGTGGATACCTCAGGTGGTGGGATTTAAAAAAATACATGGTTTTATTTTTTAAAATTTGTCTGTTATTGGTAGTTTAAAACGGGTCTTCAGTTATCAAAATATCAAAAATAATCAAAAGAATACCTGTATAACCTGCTTTTTAAATAAAGAAAATCCACTGAGATAGCTCACAACTGGCAATTTCCCAGCTGGGTAATCGGCCAGGTGAGGGGCATCAAGGCGACCAGGTGAGGATGGTCCAGACCAAATGGAGAGGAGAGGAAGCCCCACCCAAGCGTTGGGGGAGGGTGCAGAGGGCACCTCCTCTAAGGGTCATTTGTTTGCTGACCTCCGATGGCCCTCTCCGAGCCCACCAGAGGGCTCCCTGATGGCTTGACACTGACCATTTGGCCTCGGAGAGCCTGAGAAGCCACCAAGGGAGGGTGTGGTTTAAAAAATATATTTCAATATATACATTCATATTTACACTCTATGCCAGTCTCTGTGCTTCTAGTCTTGTTTCCGTGCAATCATGTAGATAATATACATAATATGTATTTCTTTCGAATTCATCATTCTGACAGTCTTTTTAAAAACAAAAACCAAACCCATTTCCATGGAGTCAATTCCAGCTCGTAGCTACCCTATAGTACAGGATAGAACTGCCCTATAGGGTTTCCAAGGAGTGTCTGGTGGATTCTAACTGCCGACCTTTGGTTAGCAGGCGTAGCTCTTAACCACTACAGCACCAGGGTTTCCAAAGACTCTTCCCTGGCTGGAAATCCCTGGCGGTGGCGGTGAAAATGCGGAATCCTAGCCACTAGACCACCAGGGAACCGACAGGCTTTTTAACGTGTAGAAATTCAAATTTGTAATTTTGGAGATTCTCCCTCTTTTTTTCAAAATGGGGGGCATTGAGATGGAGGATTTTCCCATGCCCACCATCCTAAGGGATTTAATTAACCCATAGTTGAGACATGGTAAACATCTCAAGAAATTATTGCCTTTGAGAAACTTGAGGGTGAGTAGGCATATCACCTGATTCCTCTTAAACTCCTTTTAAAAACCTGACTTGAAGACTCACCTGCCTTTTTGAATAAGTGCCAGCTTGAATAGGCGGGGTTCAGGGAATTGCCAACCAAAGGTATGGGTTCTCCAGAGGCCTCCAAGGGGTGTAAAAGAAGAGCAGAGCCAGACCCCGTGCTTGGGACACACCGTTGGTAGGAAATATTTGAGTGTGTGTGTGGTCGGGGGAGCACTGGGTGTGGGAGAGTGGGGTGGGTGGGTAATAGGGAAATGCCTGGGGTTTTTTTTGTTTGTTTTTAAGAAACAGTGTTTTACAATTTTTTTTTATTATTATTATTTATTACAGTGAACAGTTCAGTGGAGACACATTCCTTATCTGCAGGGGCTAGTGGAAGTGCTGACAGCTGAGAATGTAGCCTGCTCCCCAAGTGCCAGTTGGCATTTTGGAGAGAAAACTTGATGTTTGGAGCACTGACTGGCCCTGCCTTTTCTAAATAATTAAGGGTGGTGGGGTGGTGGTAAGAGAAAGAGGATGGTCTATGAACACTGACCCTGGAAAATTAACCCGAGTGTGTGGGTTGTGGATAGCAGGAAAAGAACATCACCCGCAAATGACAGCAGTGCCTTTATTTATTTATTCATGCTTCTTTTTAGTTCTGAGTTGTTTTTAAGCCACAAATTAATGGGGCCACCATGAGTTTTCAGAGAATGAGTTTTACAAAAATCTAAGTGTTTTAAATATTGAGAAAAGTCCTTACAGTTACAGGGAGGAGAAAGAAAGTATATTCAGGAATTAAATTTTCACAGTTCTCTAAATTCTTATATTTCTCCTGTTGTCCGTTTTTCTTTTTTTGTCCTTCATCCACCCCTTCCACCTTGACCCACTGTCTTCATCATCTAGTGCTGCCGTAACAGAAATACCATGAGTGGATGGCTTTAACCGAGAGAAATGTAATACCTCACATTAAAGTAGGCTAATAGTCCACATTCAAGGCATCAGCTCTAGGGGAAAGCTTTCTCTCTCTTTCGGCTCTGGAAGAAGGTCCTTGTCCTTAGCCTTCGCATGGTCAAGGAGCTTCTCAGGTGCAGGGACCCTGGGTCCAGAGGACACGCTCTGCTCCTGGTGCTGCTTTCTTGATAGTCTGAGGCCCCCAACTCTCTGCTTGCTTCCCTTTCGTTTTATCTCTGGAGAGATAAAAGGTGGTGCAGGCCACACCCCAGGGAAAGGTGACCTGAGTGAGGGTGGTGTTACAATCAATCCCACCCTAATCCTCTTAAAGTAAAATTACAATCACAAAATGGAGGACAGCTACACAATAGTGGGAATCATGGCCTAACCAAGTTGAAACACACGTTTTTTAGGGTCATAATTCAATCCATGACACCCACCAAACCAAACTTGTCACCATCAAGTTGATTCCAACTCGTAGAGACCCTAGTTGATTTGAACTCATAGAGACCGTATAGCATAGAGTAGAACTACCCCATAGAGTTTCCAAGGACTAGTTGGTGGATTCGAACTGCTGACCTTTTGGTTAGCAGCTGAGCTCTTAACCACTGTGCCACCAGGGCTCCTCTTGATCCACAGTCCACCCTAATTCACCACTGTGTTAGAAAAAGGTTTTGCTATTCTAAAATGAGAACTTTTTACTATACTTTGTGTTAGTGGTTGCTTTTGGTATGTCTTTAAGCACTGAACAGTTACCTCATACCCATTAAAAACCCATTGCCACTGAGTCTATTCCAACTCATAGCGGCCCAATAGGGCAGAGCAGAACTGTGCCATAGACTTTCCAAGGAGTGCCTGGTGGATTTGAACTGATGACCTTTTGGTTAGCAGCCATAGCTCTTAAACAGTACACCACCAGCATGGGAGGGGTTTAACTGATAACATGATGTCTGGGCTCCAAGGGAGATGGAATGGATGTGCAGGAGAAGGGCATGCAGAGTCTGCCTGTATAGTCCCCAGAACTCTGTTCAAGATCATGACATACCTCAGTAATCACTTGAATCTAAACATACAACTTTAACAGTTGATGTAAATGACTTTACACATGAATTTTGGAACTCAACTCTTTCTCAATGGAAGTTTCTTCAACTAAGCTGTTTGTTTGTATTCCCTTAATAATTATGAAAGCTAACATTTATTGTGTTCATTCTGTGTGTAAGGCCTTTTTCTAAGTACCTTGTGTGTTTTATTTAACCTGCGTGACAACCTTTTGAATAAGACCCATTTTAGAAATGGGAAACTGAGGCAGTGAGAGGTAAAGTAATGTGCCCAGAACACCCAGCTGATAAATTGAGTTAGGATTTAAACCCAGGCAGTTTGTTTCAGAATTTGCTTATGTAATCACTGTACATGACAGCAGTGAGCCCTAGTGGCTCTGTGGTTGAAGAACTTGGCTGCTAACTGAAAGGTCAGTGGTTCGAACCCACCAGCCTCTCTGTAGGAGACAGATGTGGCAGCTTGCTTCAGTGAAGACTTACAGCCTTGGAAACCCTATGCGGCAGTTTTACTCTGTCCTTTGGGGTCACTATGAGTTAGAATCGACTTGATGACAGTGGGTTTTGGCACATAATACTAATGTACAGTGTATTCTATATGCCGTGTATATGTTCAGAAACTAATTTTCCGAACATTTATGCCATATATAGATTACCAGTCCAGTTGCCATTGAGTAGATTTTCACTCCTGACGACCCCGTGAGTTTTCAGAGTAGGACTGCCCTCCATGTGGTTTTCAATAGCTGTGACCATTTGGAGGTGGATTGCCAGGCCTTTCTTCCAAGGCAACTGAGTGGATTTAAACTGCCAACCTTTCAGTTAGTAACTGAGCACTTAACTCTTTGTGCCACCTAATACATATATATACTAGGAGGTTTTCCTCCTTATTTGTACTTTAATGATTTTTAGACTCTTATGAATACTTGTTCCTGGCAGTGAACTAGATGCTAAAGAACAGAATAGGCGCATGTAAGCCTCTCTCACCTTCTCCCTCCCCTCTTTCACAGAGATGAAATGAAAAGGAATTAATGAAGACAGATCATTGGATTAGGGCCCATACTCAGGGCTCTAACAGCATGAGGAGTTTCTCCTGTCACTTCAGTTCTTTTTCAGGAATTGGCACCTCCTTTTTGTGAATCACAAAGACCAGTGCTTTATATCAAGCCATTTAGATTTGGGGTATGGAGCAGTGTCATTGAATCAGACAGTGTTCCAGTACTATTCGTAAGATTTCACTGGCCAGTTGTTTTTAGAAATAGATCACTAGGTCCTTTTTCCTAGTCCGTCTAAATCCAGATCTCCACTCAAAGCTGTCTACCATGGGTGAACCTGGTGGTATTTGAAATACCGGTGGCATAGCTTCCAACATCACAGCAACATGCAAGCCACCACACTACAACAAACTGACAGAAGAGTGGTGGGAGTTAAAAATGAGAAGAACCAAAAAGAGTGCTTCTTCCATGTCTGCTGATTTAGAGGAACCATGAGAAATTGTCAAGTGAAGAGTGATTCAGAGAAAAACATGGGTAGAGTGTGACCTAATTTCCATAAAAACAAACAAATGAATGTCCTTACGTGTGTCCCGGCAAAAAGCAGTGTGTAAAAGGGTACATATGTATCTTTGGACACTGGACACTTTGGGGGAGCAGGTACAATATACTTATGTGGGGATGGCTCTTATTATAACTTCTATATACAAATCTCTATTGTTAAATGTGTTATAAGAATGTAAAACCTTTTAAAGTTTAGTAACATCATACGTGTATGTGTGTGTATTTGAAACTTTTTTTTTTTTTGACTATTTTATATATGTGTTTTTTAGTTATCTAGTGTGGCTATAGCAGAGATACCACAAGTGGATGGCTTTAACAAACAGAAACTTATTCTCTCACAGTTTAAGAAGCAAGAAGTTTGAAGTCAGGGCACCAGCTCTAGGAGAAAGCTTTTTCTCTTTGTGGCTCTGGGGGAAGGTCCTTTTCATCTATCTTCCCCTGGCCTAGGAAATTCTCAGCGCGTGGACACTGGGTCAAAAAGACGTGCTCCACTCCAGGCACTTCTTCCTTGGTGGTAGGAGGTCCCTCTCATTTCTGCTCACTTTTCTCTTTGTATCTCAAAAAAGACTGACTCAAGACTCACCCTAATCCTGCAGATTGTGTCCTCCCTCATTAACCTAACTGCCTCTAATCCTGCCTCATTAACATCACAGAGGTTAGAATTTACAACACATAAGTAATCACATCAGATCACAAAATGCAGGACAACCACACAATACTGGGAATCATGGTCTGGCCAGGTTGGCACACATTTTGGGGGACACTATTCAATCCATAACAATAGAGAAAACACTGTCTTCAATGCCAGATCCAGAGACTTTTATCCATCTATGAAGGGCAAACACAGAAATTGAACAAAATTCAGACCAGCGAATTATTGCTTGCTCTTGTAACTAATGACTTCTTCTGGTCTCCATGCCTGGAAATGGCCAAAAAGAATTCTGTGAGGATTAATTCAGTTATTGCTAAAACATCTACTGCATTTACATGTCTACAGATAAGGAAGAATGCTGGACACCATGTGTGATTCATTAAGTAACACAGGGACCATTAGACTATTGTTCTCCTTCTCTGATATGCCACTATCACCTTCTCCCCTTGTTGCTCTCCTGAAAAACCCACGCTTGTATATTCTAGGCTTTTTTCCAGAATTGAATTTGCAGGAAGTTAAAGATATATCTTTGAAAGATAAAGAAGACTTTGGCCACATTGTCTTTAGACAGTCGAACTTCCCAGCCAGCCTCTGTGCAGGATGGGAATTCACAATCCCTCCTACTCAGTACCTCTGAGCAGGACGGGATTTCTGTTTCATTATCAGGAGAAGGCGGAATTCACCCCTCTTCAGAAAACTTACTTTCCTTTGCCTCAAACTGTCCCTCTCAGGATCTGTCACGGTCACTCTTAGAAATTCACATGGGCAGCCTGTATGGAAGTGCCCATCCTAGAGTCCCTGCCCTCCCTTCCTTGCTCCATAGGGCTTCCTCTGACACTTGGGGTCGCATCTCCCAGGGAGTACACACCTCTGGCACTTTCAGGGATTCCCAGGCCCTGGGATACTGTGGATGGGACTTGGAACTCAATCTGTTTCTTCCCATCCTCACCTTTGGTTATCTGTATTCTGTCTTCACCAGATTTAGGAGGCCATGTCTTCTCTTTGCTCATTTCATCTCAGTCAGGCTTTTCTATTCCAATTCTCTGATCTCAGAACGGATCAGGTTAGACCACAGAAAAGAGAAAGACCAAGCAAACATCACTGATCTGTGCAGAAGCTGCTGGGAAGGGATTCGATTCTCATTGGTTTAAGGTTTTATGCCCACTTCTCACTGGCAGGCAGGTTCCCCCCAGAGTCTGGCTTCTGTCTGCTACCTTGTACTACAAAGAACTCAGTGACCAGCCCACCTTCACAATCACACCTCCCTTAGAGCTATCTTTGCAGAGGCTCTTTCTCAGACTTCCATGTCCCACTGAAATCCCATTTCTCTTTCCTTACAGACATTGTGCTCATTCTCAGGGCCCTGAGACCTCATCTGCAGGTGAGTCTTGTCCTCTTCTCTCCTTGGCGGGGGGAGCTTTGGAGTGGACCTCATGTCTTTGGACAGCTATCCTGGGGCTTCTTCCACCCTGGTGCTCTAGGGCTGGATCTCTCCATGTACTAGAGGGGGCGTGGAAGGGGCACAAGGCTAAAAGAGTGGATCTTCCAGGTGAGGTGGGTTTAAGAAGCCTGAATGAAGTTCTTCCCTGAAGGGTGCATATTTTGCAGTCCAGACATCCTGCTTCTCTCAGTCTGAGACTCCTGGCACGTCTTCAGGCGCTTTCTCCTTTGACCTTGAGGCCATGCCTGCACCCTCTGCAGCCAGGTCTCCGACATGTGTAGCAGCACCAGTAGGTGTGGTAGCCTGTTCAGCCCCTGTCTCCTCCTCCAGATGCTCCTGGAGGTGCCTGGCTCTTCTTGCCAGGACTCCAGGATGCTGACCAGGGACTCAGTGTTGGTTAGACTGAGGGCAGACCTGATGGCACTCACTTTCTTCAAAAACTCAGCCTCAAGACCAGGGACCTTTTGCCAACAGGGGTGTGAGATGTTTTGGTCTGGTCTGCCAGACCATGGCTAACCCCTTGACCTTACACACTTGGGTAGATACCCATACTTGACCTATTGATCTCTGGAGTAATTTGATGAGTGAGAATTCTGCCTAGTGGTAGCTGATGAAAAAGGCCTTGCTGATACTTGGGGAATCTTCCTGGGCTTGGAACTTGGGCTTTTTGTTCTCATGTTCTACCCTGAGTGACACTTTCCTCTTGGGTTGAGACTTGCACTAGTGGAGAGTTAATTTACATGAGCCGTCTGGGCTCTGGTGTCTCAACTGTGACCTAAGTCTCTGGTCTAGGGATCCCTGGAGACCTCTCCATCACCACCATCCTCCACTTCCACAGTCCCCATGGTTTCTTTCTTCTTCCCCAGGCACCGACCATACTTTAGGGAATTTACTCTGGGCAATAAAGTCTCCTCCAGAAAATTTCGGTGATGGTACTACCTTATAGCAAAAGTCTATCGTTTTTCAAAAAATTATAATACATTGATTTAAAAAAAAAAAATTCCCAGTTTTCTTTTAGTAGATTCCAATTCATAGCAACCCTATAGGACAGAGTAGAACTCCCCATAGGGTTTCCAAGGAGCAGCTGGTGGATTCCAACTGCCAAACCTTTTAGTTAGCAGCCAAAGGTTTATCCAGTGATAGTTTATAATATAAACAGAGGATCACCACATTAAAAAAAATTTTTTTTTTTTTTTTTTGCATTTGTTGGATGGAAGTGAATTTGCTCCTGTGGAATATGGAAATTACCTCATCCTCTGCACCTTCATGATAATACATGGTTTCTCTAAAAGGTGTTTTCTATGAAAGTTACTTTTTTTGGGAAATTTAGAATGTAAACATTGAAACAGGAGAATCGGTCTCCTCTTTGTAACTTGTTTTCATCCTCCTTTTAAGGGAAGGATTTTCATAGAAGGAATTATACTTAAAGAGACAGCGTAATTTGTACTTTTCTGTGTAATTTAAAACTTCTCATACCCTTAACTAGCCTGCACCAGGAGATTAAAAGTGCCTTTCTCTGAACACAAGCCCATTACCATGTCCTTCAGGGTGAGGCAGAAACAGATGTCCATATTTGAGAGTCTGATGGCACAAACCTTAATAGCCAAATCACAACCATGCCTCCTGTCTGGGTGGGCGGGGCTTGTATATGTCAGCATAAGGGTCAGTATTTTTCTGAGTTTGAGGGAAGGATTGGCGAGTTAAGGAAGAAAGAGAAGGAGTTTGGGAGGGGAGTGTAAGCTCCAGTGACAGACAGAAGATGGGGTGGGGGATCTCTCAAAGGGTATTAGAGGCCAGTCAGAAAAGCAGGAAGCAGCAGGAAGCAGGGCCAGTGGAGGGCAGCACTGGGTGGAGGAGGACAGCAGAGGTAATAGTAGTAGGGAGGGCAACAAAACTGGCCTGAAAAGAGTGATACATGACTGATCCTAGATGAAGCTCAGGTTAAGAAAAGTAGGAAAATAAAAAATTCTATCCTGTATCCATGTTTGTGGTTAGGGGTTGTTAGGCTCTTGAGGGAGGTGGGCAGGAGACATAGGAGGGGAAGGGGAGTTCCTGGATCTAGGGAGGAGTCTATAGCCCTTCTGCCCTCAATGATGTGGGTTCTGGGCTCTTCAACCTACCACTCCCAGAACCTCCTGAGAAATTTCCTTAGTTCTTCACATGGTATATTAATTCTATCTCATTAGAAAATATAATAATTAAGTACACTTCTTGCTACCCACCCTTTCCACCATCCTATACTCTCTGCCCCAGTTGCCCACTGGCTTCCTTCCCTTCCACCATGTTCAGATCCAGAACAATAGAGTGCCTTGTCTGCAGCTATTCTGGAAAGCTCTCAAACTTACAATTGAATTCTTTCATTTCATCCCTCATTTTTCCTACATTTCTTATTGACAAAATAAACTTTGGTTAATTATCTACTAAATGACAGAAAGTGCTTTCTCAGGAGAATCTTCCTTATGACCTTATCCATTCGTTCCAAATCCTTCATCTTGTCCTACCATGGCTCTCTTTTCTGGTGGAAGTCAGACCTTTTGTTCTGTAGCACTCATCAATCTGGGACAACTTTTCCTCACCTTTATCTAGAGTCTTTGAGAAAGGCCTTTTCCTTGTGTGTCACTGTTTCATCCTGCTTGGGTGAAGATGTCCAAACATAATGGTCTGAAGGACCTTTATCCCTTCTCCCAGCAGGAACCTTTGATAAACTGGGGACTCTGGCTTGCTCTTGAATTTCCTTGATTCAGTAGCTACAGTTTCTCTCCCACAAGACCTGAGGTTGGCACCCATTTCAAAAAGCAGCTGAGATCTGAGTAGGCACCAAGGCTTCCGTAATCCTGTGTGACATCATTGCTGACACTGCTGAGTTCCATGGGCCCAGTTTGAAGCTAAACACGGCAACCAGAAAAACATGAAACTGTCAGGTATCATGGGCAGCTGCTTTCTCCCAGTCCTCTCATTTGACTCTGTTGGAATCATGTCTCTCCAGCTCTGGTTATAAAATGTCCACTCTGAGCCCCTCTTAGGTCTCCTTAGTCTCTGAGTCTTCACACAGGCTCTGCTCTCTGACTAGGAGATGTTCTCTCCCTTCCCGTCTGCTGGCCTACTCTCCCTGTTGAAGTGTGAAGGTGAAGAAAACTGACCCCATTGGAACAGATTAGGCTTATGACTTACCAAAAAGCCCTAAGACTCAGGAATTTTGTGGTCAGCCAGAATGGGAAGTTTGGGAGTTGACTTGGGGAAAGCCCATGACAGACTCTGCTTTTGTTTAGGAGGCTATTTAGAAGAGAAACCAGCCAATGGGGAGACCATTTGAGGAGGAAATTAAGAAGGTTGGGGTGGTGATGAGGAAGGAGGAGACTTCTCCAAGGAAAATAAAAGTTTCCACATGGGGATGGTAGGGGCTTGTTTTGTGTGACCCCAAAGGACAGAAGAGGCAGGAATGGTAGGGAAACAATAGAACAAAAGATAATCTGTGCCTGTTCAAAAATATAACAAATGCCCCAGTGTTTTCATCCTGTTTCCTCAGACTTTTCTCATCAAGCCATCCTTCCCCGTTTACTGAAGCCTCTGGAAAATACCTGGGGCTTTCTGGATGCTTGGCCTTTTTTAACCCCTTAACTATTCAGTCATATTCCCAACTTGGTTCAGGCATCACTTCTTCGTTGTAGTCTTCCCTGAATCTTCTCCTGGTAGATGAGTCCACTTCTTGCTCTGTACTCCATTGTACCCAGGAAACCCTTTACCACAGCATAAAACACAATTGCATTTACTACACATTCTTCCCCTCTCTGTTCCCACGCCTTCTATGAGACTCCGGAGCACCTTTCATTAGCAGTAGGAGTCTTTTTCCACCTGTTAGTTGAAGGCCGACCTTACAGTTGCTTTGGCCGTTGAAATAGTAGCAAGGATGATACAAGGAGAGAATTGAAAAGATTTTATGTTGAGTCTTGCCCTTTTGTTGCTCTTAAACCCTGAGAACCTGTGGGAATGACCCCAGGCCAGCCTGCTGAATGATGAGGGATCATTGGAAAGAGGATCCAGCGGTTTCACTGAGTTGATTTTAGACAAACTGACTCCAAGCTGACCTGGAAGCAAATTGTAGACACATGAGTAAGCCCTGCTGCGAGCCACTGTGGCTGGCCCAGATCAGAAGAACCCCAAATTGACAACCTGCAGAATTGTGAGCTTAGTAAATAGTTGTTTTTTTAAGACACTACCTTTTGGAGTCATTTCTTACACAGTAATATGTGACTGATACACCTGTTAACTTGGCCGTTTCTCTCACCAGGCAGTGAGGCAACTTCTCTAAGTCATTTCATCACCAAGAGCATCTGGCCTAGGGTCTGACATGTAGCTGTTTATACAGGAAATCTTTGTTGACTTAATACATGAATGAGTAATACGAATTGTAAGTGTGAGTCTGCACAAAATCATGTATGAAAAAAAGCATGATTTTTTAAAAAATAAAATGAATTGAGGCTCAGAACTACCTGCTTACAAAATTGAGGGGAGTTTTTAACCTCACTTACTTTTAGGGTACTCCCTCATCCAGATATGCAGTAATTCCCAGGGTCTAAGGACCAGTGCTTGGAGAAGACCTTCAACACACCCATTGCCTCAGCCTATGTGGGTGATCTCTCTAGAAGCATTCGTTCTGCTGTTTCCATTCTCAGCTGGAGCATGAGAACCTTGGTGGGGCTGTCAACAGCATAACAGCTTTTGTCTACTTACGTGCCTGCATCAGCCTTTGAGGTGCTGTAACCTACTCCAGGGCACTGTCAAGAAGGAGGTCCTACCCCTTCCCAATGTCTAGGACCCTACTATCTGACTGTCACTCTTCCCCTGGGCTCCAGTCCACTCAGTGTGATCACCCCAGTGAGCTGAGGCTTTTACCACAGACTCTTCAGAGTCTTGAAGTTTCAGAGCTTCAACACCGTGACTCCAGCTATCTCCTTGAAATGAGGTAGGGAAGGAGGAAAAATGGAGGAAGATTTTATTTTCCATTTAATGTTACAATAAAATTTCTTGCCATGTATTTTCAAAGGGTCCTGCCTAACAATTCCCTCTGTTCTCTTACAAGATGTACGACAATGAAGAGTGAATGTTTGTTGTGTCATAATCTGCAGAAGAATGCAAAGTGCACATGGGGTCTATTCCCCCGATGCTCACAATGGAGCACCCCACCCACGTGGAAATCTCTGCAAGTGTTACTGAGTCCCTCCCACATCCACAGTGAACAGCTTTCAGATTCTTATAAGAGGGAATTGTGTCCTAACACCAGCTGCTCCCTGGAAACCCTATGGGGCAGTTCTACTCTGTCCTCTAGGGTCTCTGAGTCAGAATTGACTCAGTGGCTACGGGTTTGGTTTTTTCTTTCAGGCGGGTGGTCGGAGTTTGATGTCAGCTCCATAATCATGTTATTAAAAATAATGACAGGGTAGCAGGTGAAAGCAACAAAACAAAACTGAAATGAAATGGCTTTTTCACATTTATTGGCCCCACGGAGTTCCTTCGAGGTGTTTACTTTTCACTAGATTCGGAGAAATCTTTGTGAGAGAGAAACAGCTTGAGATAGCGCCAAAATTACATGTTTCCCTCCTTAATGTTAGGTTACATTAAGAGCTGGTTGGCTGGTTTATCATCTGCCTGCTTCACAAAAATAGAAGGCCCATGCAGGCAGGAACTTCTCTGTTGTGTTTGTCAGAGCATCCTGGTACCTGGCACCTAAGAAGTGCTAAAAAATGATTTGAGTGAATGTGGGTGGGTTTTTATAAAAAACACTGTGTTGCTGTCTTTATTTAGTTAAATAGTGAAAACGGATAAGGAAAATGGAGGCAATTACTTGTATAATTTAGAGTTACATAAGATGAGAATAGAACTTGAATAATGAAGAGATAAAAAAATAAGCTGTGTGGATGGAATGTACCCCCTTCCCTTTGCTTTGGAGGAAGACATTTTAAAATTGGATTGTTTTTTCCCTACTGATTTATAGGTTCTATATGTTAATTGAAAAGTTAGTCTTTTAGGAATCACAAATATTTCTATTGAGATACAATTCACCTGCCGTAACACTGCCTTTGAAAATATGCACAATACCGTGGCTTTTAGTATATGGGCAGACTTGGCACAACAGTCACCACTGTCTAGCTTCAGAATAATTTCAGTGCCCCGTAAATAAAGGCCCTTGTTAATGAAGGCGTATTAACAGTCATCCTCATTACTCCTTTCCTCCACGCCGTAGCAACCACTAATCTACTTCTGTCTGTGTTGGTTTGTTCTGGACATTTCATGTAAATGGAATCATGCACGTTGCGGTCATTTGTGTTTGGCTTCTTTCATTTAGCGTAATGTTCTCAAGGTTCGTCCATGTTGTGGCATGTATCAGTACTTGGTGCCTTTTTGTGGCTGAGTAATATTCCAGTCTATGAATATACCACATCCTGTCTATCAGGTCATGACATTTGGGTTCTCTCCACATTTTGGCTGTTATGAATAACACTACTAGGAATCCTCTGTGTGAGTTTGTATGTGAACATGCTTTTGATTCTCCGGGGTGCAGACCTAGGAGTGCAAGTGCAGTGTTGTATGGTAATTCTATGTTTAACTGTCTGCAGAATTGCCAAACCGTTTTCCAAAACAATTGGATCATTTTACATTTCCACCAGCGGTATTCCAGCTTCTGCACATCGTCGCCGACACTTGTCCATCCTGTTGAGTTTAGCCATCTTACTGCTTTTGAAATAATAGTGCACTTTAGTTTAGATTTGCATTTCCCTGATGACTAATGAGGTTACGCTTCTTTTCCTGTGCTTGTTGACAGTTTCTGTATCTGCTTTTGAGAAATCTCTATTCAAATCCTTAGCCTGCAAACTTTTTTTCAGCTTTTTGCCTGTATTTTTACTCCCTTCATATACTTTTTGATATGCCAAAGATCTATAGATCTTAACAGTTTTAGCCTTCATATTTTGGGATTTTTAAAAAGTCTTTCTCTTTTATCAATAAAAAGAAAATAAAAACTTCTAAAATTTTTATGGTTGCATATTTTAGTTTTAAATATTCAATCCATCTGGAATTTCATTTTGTGTAAGGTATGAGAAAAAGGATGAAAACATTTTTACAGGTGGTCTGAGTGATTACCAGATTGCTACAAACGCTCCTTTTCCCATGACCCATATCTTAACTGCATTTTCCCGTAGTCGGTACAGAGAAGCCTTTTTACAAAGGGAGGCCACCATTCCCAGCCATTTCATTTTAATGTTTGTTTTCTGCAATTAAATCCCTTGTGTATCTTATCTACACACCTTTTCTTTTAAGCTAATACAAATTTTGTGTGAGTAGGACCTTGTCGAGTGCAAGATGGGCTTGAATTTCATAACTGGTTCCGTGTGGTGCAGCCCAGCAGATGGACAGACAGAAGCAGGGGCTGCACAGGCGACAGAAGCTATGAGAACAGGAGCCTCTAGAGATTTGCTGTGGAATTTCACAGAAAGCTCTAGACTTTTCTGTGTAAACTTATCATCATATATGGGCATCACCTTAGAACAGACAGAGAATAATGCTTTAAAAGTTAGACATTCCTAAGGAAGGTGTTCATTCCTTAGCAGATGCTGAGAAGTGTATGTGTTTTGGTGAAGATATGTACCCATTTCTACTGGGTATGTATCTAGAAGTAGAATTGCTGGGTCCTGGGATATATGTATGTTCACAGCTTTTGTAGATACGGACAAAACATTTTTAAGCTGGTTGTACCAAATTACACTTTCACTAGCGGTAGATTAGAGCTCCAGTTACTCCACGTTGTACCCAATAGTTGGTATTTTCCATCTTTTCCGTTTTAGCCATTCTGGCGTGTAGGGGATAGTATCACATTGTGGCTTTTTATTAGAATTTCTCTAATAACCAGTGAAGTTTTGTCACTTTTCCTATGTTTCTTGGCCATATAGAAATCTTTTATACAGTGTTCAAGTATTTGCTCATTTTTCTATCGACCTGTCTGCTTTCTTTTTCCTTTTCGGATTGTTCTTTATGTATTTCAGAACCAAGTCAGTAGTAGGATATATGTATTGCAAATAACTTCTGCTACCACATGAATTCACCCTTGTGGCTTGTCGCGAACTTTCAGATTCAAAAACCTGTCTTTTACAAAAACAAGCAAATGTGTAGACATAAAAGTTTATTAGGGGTTACCAGGGGCAGGAGGGAGGAAATAAAGGGGTGTTCCTGCATATGGAGACTGAGTTCTGGTTAACAGTGGTGGAAAAGTCACATTGATGAAGGGCAGGGTTGCACAGCCAATTAATGGTAATTACTGTCAGTTGTTCAGTCAGCAAAGGTTGTGTGGTATGTTTGCAACAACAACAACAATGAACAGCTGCTGAGGCAACATAATAGTACTGAACGGATGAGGCGTATTCTTTTATTATACTTTTCTCTTTTCTAATTTGTTTTTATAACATGCTACTGTTCAAATTAATAAAATGTTTGCATGATGAAAGTGGCTAACAAGGTCTGTCCCACCCATTACATCCTTCTAAGGTTTAAATGAGGGACTACATGCCATCAGCAGAGGCTCAGCCTTAGTTGCCACTCGAGAAATACTTCATTTCTCCCACTCTTCTGGCTCACTGTCTTCTCCCCTGGTTTATTTGCTCTTCTCTTTAGAGCTGGAAGCATGTGACCACCAGGCTTCCTGACACCATCGTTCTGCTTTCTATACCAATGTTATTGTAGTCTTGGGTTCATGGGCAGCCTCTCCGCAGGTTTAATTCTTTCATTTCTGTTAATTTATTATTTAAATATATTCCTTTAATTTTGTCCTGCTTATAGAAGTACATTCTAAAAAAAAAAATTTTTATTCTAGTCATCGAAAATGTGGAGACTACCCTAACACACATGGGAAAACCATGAGTAAGAATAGACTCCACGGCAATGGGTTTTATATGTGTCACACACATTTATGTATATTCACATAAATATTATATCCTGCTCCTTTCACTCAATATTAGCCTTTTCCATGATAAAGTTTTGTTTATTTTACAGACAACATCAAATTGTTTTATTATGTTCTGCTGTGTGCAAGGAGTGTATAATTTTAGCAATTTGAGTATAGTTGAAATATTAAATGTGCATGTTTCTAGTGATCTTCAACCTATACTTAAATCTTTTAACAAAGATCTTTACTATTGAACCTTTTTATTTAATTGTTATTCAGCGTTCTTTAACACTAAGAGATAGTCTCAGAATCAACTCAGATCATATTTTCTCCCTCTTACACATGAAGGCCCTTAAAGTATTCAAAGATTGTCGTTGTTGTTAGGTGCTGTCGAGTCGGTTCTGACTCATAGAGACCCTATGCACAACAGAACGAAACACTGCCTGATCCTGCGCCATCCTTACAATCATTGTTATGCTTGAGCTCATTGTTGGAGCCACTGTGTCAATCCACCTCATTGAGGGTCACCCTCTTTTCTGTTGACCCTGTACTCTGCCAAGCATGATGTCCTTCTCCAGGGACTGATCCCTCCTGACAACATATCCAAAGTATTTAAGACGCAGTCTCGCCATCCTTGCCTCTAAGGAGCATTCTGGCCACACTTTTTCCAAAACAGATTTGTTCGTTCTTTTGGCAGTCCATGGTATATTCAATATTCTTTGCCAACACCACAATTCAAGGTGTCAACTCTTCTTCCGTCTTCCTTATTGATTGTCCAGCTTTCACATGCATGTGATGTGATTGAAAATAGCATGGCTTGGGTCAGGCGCACCTTAGTCTTCAGGGTGACATCTTTGCTCTTCAACACTTTGAAGAGGTCCTTTGCAGCAGATTTGCCCAATGCAATGTGTCTTTTGATTTCTTGACTGCTGCTTCCATGGCTGTTGATTGTGGATCCAAGTAAAATGAAATCCTTGACAACTTCAGTCTCTTCTCCATTTCTCATGATGTTGCATATTGGTCCAGTTGTGAGGATTTTTGTTTTCTTTATATTGAGGTGTAATCTATACTGGAGGCTGTGGTCTTTGATCTTCATTAGTAAGTGCTTCAAGTCCTCTTCACTTTCAGCAAGCAGGGTTGTGTCATCTGCATAATGAAGGTTGTTAATGAGCCTTCCTCCAATCCGGATGCTCCGTTCTTCTTCATATAGTCCAGATTCTCGTATTATTTGTTCAGCATACAGATTAAATCGGTATGGTGAAAGAATACAACCCTGACGCACACCTTTCCTGACTTTAAACCAATCAGTATCCCCTTGTTCTGTCTGAAGAACTGCCTCTTAATCTATGTAAAGGTTCTTCATGAGCACAATTAAGTGTTCTGGAATTCCCATTCTTCCCAGTGTTATCCGTAGTTTGTTATGATCCACACAGTCGAATGCCTTTGCATAGTCAATAAAACACAGGTAAACATCCTTCTGGTATTCTCTGTTTTCAGCCAGGATCCATCTGACATCAGCAAGGATATCCCTGGTTCCACGTCCTCTTCTGAAACCGGCCTGAATTTCTGGCAGTACCCTGTCGATATACTGCTGCAGCCGTTTTTGAAAGATCTACAGCAAAATTTTGCTTGCGTGTGATATTAATGATATTGTTCTATAATTTCCACATTCATTTGGATCACCTTTCTTGGGAATAGGCATAAATATGGATCTCTTCCAGTCAGTTGGCCAGGAAGCTGTCTTCCATATTTCCTGGCATAGACGAGTGAGCATCTCCAGCGCTGCATCTGTTTGCTGAAACATCTCTATTGATATTCCATCAATTCCTGGAGCCTTGTTTTTCACCAATGCCTTCAGAGCAGCTTGGACTTCTTCCTTCAGTACCATTGGTTCCTGATCATAGGCCACCTCTTGAAATGGTTGAATATTGACCAATTCTTTTTGGTGTAATGATTCTGTGTATTCCTTCCATCTTCTTTTGATGCTTCCTGCGTCGTTTAATATTTTCCCCATGGAATCCTTCACTTTTGCAACTCGAGGCTTGACTTTTTTCTTCAGTTCTTTTAGCTTCAGAAACACTGAGCGTGTTCTTCCCTTTTGGTTTTCCATCTCCAGCTCTTTGCACATGTCATTGTAATACTTTACTTTGTCTTCTTGAGAGGCCCTTTGAAATCTTCAGTTCTTCTACTTCATCAATTCTTCCTTTTGCTTTAGCTGCTCGACGTTCGAGAGCAAGTTTCAGAGTCTCCTCTGACATCCATCTTGGTCTTTTCTTTCTTTCCTGTCTTTTCAGTGACCTCTTGCTTTCTTCATAGATGATGTCCTTGATATCATTCGAAAACTTGTCTGGTCTTCGGTCACTAGTGTTCAATGTGTCAAATTTATTCCTGAGATAGTCTCTAAATTCAGGTGGGATATTTTTGCTCTCATGGACTTGCTCTGATTTTCTTCAATTTCAGCTTGAACTTGAATATGAGCAATCGATGCTCTGTTCTAGAGTCGGCCCCTGGCCGTTTTGTGACTGATGATATTGAGCTTTTCCATCGTCTCTTTCCACAGATGTAGTCAATGTGATTTCTGTGTGTTCCATCTGGCGAGGTCCATGTGTATAGTCACCGCTTATATTGGTGAAAGAAGGTATTTGCAAAGAAGAAGTCGTTGGTCTTGCAAAATTCTATCATTTGATCTCCGGCATTGTTTCTATCACCAAGGCCGTATTTTCCAACTACTGATCCTTCTTTGGTTCCAACTTTTGCATTCCAATAGCCAGTAATTTTCAATGCATCTTGATAGCATGTTCGATCAATTTCGGACTGCAGCAGCTGAAAAAAGTCTTCTATTTGTTCATCTTTGGGCCCTGGTGGTTGGTATGTAAATTTGAATAATAGTCGTATTAACTGGTCTTCCTTGTAGGAGTATGGATATTATCCTATCATTGACAGCTTTGTATTTCACGATAGATCTTGAAATGTTCTTTTTGACGATGAATGCAACATCATTCCTCCTCGAGTTGTCATTCCCAGCATAGAAGACTATATGATTGTCTGATTCAAAATGGCCAATACCAACCCATTTCAGCTCACTAATGCCTAGGATATCGATGTTTGTGCATTCCATTTCATTTTTGATGATTTCCAATTTTCCGAGATTCATACTTCGTACATTCCAGGTTCCGATTATTAATGGATGTTTGCAGCTGTTTCTTCTTATTTTGAGAAATGCCATATCAGCAGATGAAGGTCCCAAAAGCTTTACTCCATCCATGTCATTAAGGTTGACTCTACTTTGAAGAGGCAGCTCTTCCCCAGTCATCTTTTGAGTGCCTTCCAACCTGGGGGGGTCATCTTCCAGCCATATATCAGACAGTGTTCCGTTGCTGTTCATAAGGTTTTCACTGGCTAATGCTCTCCAGAAGTAGACTGCCGGGTCCTTCTTCCTAGGCTCTCTTAGTCTGGAAGCTCAGCTGAAACCTGTCCTCCATGGGTAACCCTGCTGGTATCTGAATACCGGTGGCATAGCTTCCAGCATCACAGCAACACACAAGCCCCCACAGTACGACAAACTGACAGACACGTGGGGGTAGCAAACTATGATTTCATTCATCATTTTCATTTTTTCATTCAATCAATATTTAGAGAGATTCCATGTGCCAGGAATAGTCTACATCATGTGGACACAGTGGTGAAAGGTACACATTATCCCTGCCATTGTGAAGGGGACACCCAGTGCGGGTGGGAGGGGGACTGGTAAAATGCAGCCCAGAGAAAGAACAGACCATGCTCCAGGAACCACACTGGACTTCAGAGAGCTTTGTTGGCTGCCATTCATCTGTCCAGCTTCTAGATGTCAGAATGCCCTCAGGCTCAGTGCTTAGTCCTCTCTCTCTGTTGACACCCTCTCTCTAGGATGCCTCAGTGAGTCAGTGGCTGTCTGTCTGTATCTGAGGATGCGATGTTTACACTTCCATCCATTTCAACTCCTACTGGTTCGCGACTGCTATTCAAATGTCAGCCTAATTCTCTGTACCGAGTTCTTCATCTGTAAAATGTGCCTTATAATGATACATTCCTCACATGGGTATCATGCAGAGCAAGTATCTTAAGAAAGGAGAAGCCCTCACAAGAGTCCTGGCACCAGTAAGTGTTAGCTGTCAATATTATTACCTGACATCTCTACGTAGATGTCTAACAGCTATTCCATGTTATCAACGCCATGAAACAATTCTTGGTCCCAACCCCATTCCACCCTTATTGATGAATTTCTCAGGGCTTCAGTGATGGGAATGTGTGTGTTTTTCCACATAATGGACATGGCTAATAAAGGTTGGCCTGGTCCTTCATAATAAGTTGCTCCAAAGTTTATATGGGTGGACTCAGACAAGTGATAGCCAACTAATAGAGACGAAAAATAGAACTCTCAGCTGCTCATATTTGTACTCTCAGCCTAGAATATCTGGTGAGGGTACTATATGGACTGAATTGTGTAACCCCAAAGGTATGTTGAAATCCTAACTACTGTACCTATAAATGTGACCTGATTTGGAAATAGGGGATTTTTAAAATTATTTTAATGAGGCCATACCAGTGTAGGGTGGGTCCTAAACCTAATCCCTTCTGAGTTATAAAAAGAGCACAATAGGCACAGACACAAACAGGGGAAGAGGGAGACAGACAAAGGGGAAGATAATCTACAAGGCCAGGAACGCAAAGGGTGGCTGGAAGCTGCTAGAAGCTGAAGTAGACATGAGCCATGCCCTGAATTCCTACTTCTAGCCTCCCGAACTGTGAGAAAATAAATATCTGTTCTTTAAAGCCACCCAATTATGTTATTTTTTTCTCATGGCAGTACTAGATGACTAACAAATACCCATGGTTATACATGAAGCCTGGTGTAAAATAGTGTTCTCCCCTCCTTGTCTAGCCCACCCAAATCCTGCTATTTCCCTATCAGTGTCCTCTGCTTTCACTAAGAGCTACAACAGAGTCGGCTTGATGCTGATGCATAGAAATGCAGTTTATTTTTTCGTTTATATTTACGATTGACTGGCATCAATTTCAATGGTTTGTAAATTTTTCTGTGGAGGCATTTCTGTAATCTATGAATAATAGCAGTTGCAGCTTTTCCTTCTTTTTGTTGTCGTTTTGTTCTAGCTTGGACCTCCAGTGTTAAATATTTAATATAAATAATGATAGAAAGCATCCTTATTTTTTAAATAATTTTTTTCTGCTTTAAGTGAAAGTTTTCAAATCAAGTCAGTCTCTCACACAAAAACCCATATACGCCTTGCTACACACTCCCAATTACTCTCCCCCTAATGAGGCAGCCTGCTCTCTCCCTCCACTCTCTCTTTTCGTGTCCGTTTCACCAGCTTCTAACCCCCCTCCACCCTCTCATCTCTCTTCCAAGCAGGAGATGCCAACATAGTGTCAAGTGTCCACCTGATCCAAAAAGCTCACTCCTCACCAGCATCCCTCTCCAACCCATTGTCCAGTCCAATCCATATCTGAAGAGTTGGCTTCGGGAATGGTTCCTGTCCTGGGGCAATGGAAGGTCTGGGGGCCATGACCACCGGGATCCTTCCAGTCTCAGTAAGACCATTAAGTATGGTCTTATGAGAATTTGGGGTGTGCATCCCACTGTTCTCCTGCTCCCTCAGGGTTTCTCTATTGTGTTGCCTGCCAGGGCAGTCATTGGTTGTAGCCAGGCACCATCTAGTTCTTCTGGTCTCAGGATGATGTAGTCGCTGATTCATGTGGCCCTTTCTGTCTCTTGGGCTCGTAATCACCTCATGTCCTTGGTGTTCTTCATTCTCCTTTAATCCAGGTGGGTTGAGTCCAATGGATGCATCTTAGATGGCTGCTTGCTAATGTTTAAGATGCAAGGGCTTCTCTCGGAGCTGTTTCTGTCCACGACGGGTGTGCAGCTCTGAGATTTGGGCTCATTTAATTTCAGCCTCTGGAATGTTCATACTTTATGTTCTGGTTCCGTCCCGCCCCCATCCACCTTCAACACTTTCCTTTGCAGAGTCCTGAGATAGTGTCCCATGCATTTGTCCAGATACTTAGCTGTCAGATACCAGCATAGCCACCGGGGGCAGTGCTGGTTGTGGTTGGAGGGGGAGGGACTGTACACTGAAGGAGCTGCAAGACCTGGCTGCCTTGTGTGAGCAGGACGGGGGTGTGCTGAGGAATGGGTGCTGAAGGTGCTGAGTCAAGGGGAGTTTAATATAAAGTTGGGTCAAGGAGAGTTTGTTGACAAGGATTTATTGCCGTAGCAAGGGTTCTGGAAATGGGTTTAATATGCTGTGGGATTGCTTTTGGAAGCTTAGAAAAGGCAATGGCCCACATTCTATGAAATCGAAATGCCAGACCTGCTGTGTCAGATGTTGGAAGAGGGATTAAAAGCCTCCAATATGTGGGCATGTCTGAGTTAGTCTTCTATAAGACCATTTCTTGGAGGTCCTGAAGGATACCCATTTCATCAAAAGAATAAGGAATGCGGACATGAGGGAGCACCAGCAACATAGAGCTTACCAATATGTATACTTTGTAGGGTGTCCCTGGACGCCACAAACAGTTAAGTGCTCGACTGTTATCCGAAAGTTTGGCCGTTTGAACGTACTCAGAGAGTCCTTGGAAGATAGTCCTGGCCATCTGCTACTAAAGGATGAAAGCCTTAAAAACACTCTTGAACAGTTTGTTCTACTATGCCCACATGGGGTGGTCATGAGTCAGAAATGACTTGATGACAACTAACAGCAACAATCGTCTATAGGCTCAGGTTGTTAGTGGGAGCTGGGCTGCCTAGTAGCAATGCAAATCATGGGATCCCAGCTCAACAGAGGCCAGGTGGAAGTACTTAACTCTCAGAAACAAGTTGTGTGTGATTACAATAGTGGTCAGCAGGTCACAGTAGCAGTTATCTATTGGAGCATAATAAATTATCCCCAAACTTAGCAGGTGTGAGATAAATGGAAAATTAATATTCAACTCATTCTGATCAATTTGGAACTAGACAAAATTTTTGGTATCACTGAACATAGTTTTAAGGTGAAGGAATAAACTAGAAAATTTAAATAAGTATAATAAGAGATTTTTCAAATAATGATGATATAATTGCCCACCTGAATAAAAGACAAATACATCAAAATCAATGGTTTCTCTCCAGTATAGACATGAGGGTCTCAAATTGGCAAGGGTGAGAAGGGCAGACCGTTCTCTTTCCCCTACTACTTGACTGGATCAAACTGTGTTCAAAACTGTAAAATACTTAGGAAAACATTGTTTTGACCAGAGCAGCAAAGGACTTCTATGACGAAAACTAATGTACTAAATGATGTACATAATGTAAATAATGTACATAAAATGAAACCTGAATATATGCAAAAAATATGCCATATTTTCAAATGAGAAGTCTTGTCAATCAAATGGAGGTCCCTAAACTAATATATAAGTGGAATGTATTTCCAGTCGGAATATTAAGATAGTTGTTTTTGAATTGTATACAGTAATCGTATGCTACAAATAGTACAGTAGATAGCAGAGGATGTTGCTGGTGTTAGGAGACTTGGAGTCCATTTCTGACTCATAGCGATCCCATTTCACTGCCCCATAGGGTTTTCTAGGCTGTGATCATTATGGGAGCAGAACAACAGGTCTTTCCCCTCAGTGCCCCCTGGTGGGTTCGACCTGCCAAACCTTCTTTGGATTAGCAGATGAGCACTTAATCACTGCAACACTGCGGCTGCCTTAAAAGTTATAGAGAAGAAAAACATGAAAAAGCAGGATACTAACAGGTGTCTACCTCTTCAGGTAACAAAACAAATTGATATTACATAGCATAGAAACTGACAATTCTACCAATGAAAGAAAATCTGCCAAGAAGTCACAATAACCATTGATACAAAGGCGGTATTTTGAGAAAATTATATTTATTTATTTAATGGTGCTGACTCAAGTGATCGTTCTGGGGGACAAAGCTTGTAAAAATGTGATACACAAATGATATATTTGGAAAATCATGTGAAATGGAGATGACAAGGCTTAAGAACAATTTCCATTTTACACAGAAGGATAAAAGTTAAGCACTTGAAAAATGAGCAGTGAATTCAAACAGATCGTTCACAGCAAATCCACATGCCCAATAAACATAGTCCAAGTTGCTCAAAAACACTGGTAGTTAAGAAGATATCAAAGTCCCAGTGAAACTGGCACAAAAATCAACACCATCTATAGCTGGCTGGGCTGTGGGGTGAAGGATACCCTGAGACATGGCTGGAGAGGTGCATTATGGCAGCCTACAGGGGAAAGACATGGCCATGGCTCTGTACTTTAAAAACATACTTTGAACTGGAAATCTCACGCTATGGAGTCTATTCCACAGAAACAGATCCTGTAGTACACAAAGGATAGTTGTTATTAGTATTGACCAAACATTGACTGTACATTGATAGTTGAATGATAGATAACTTATGGTAAAGCTACATCATCAATAAATGAGTTGTTGTAGTTGAGTGGGAAAAATATCTGTGAGGTATTATTGAAGTATTACTGAAAAAATCAAGGTGCATGCAGAGAAGTGTACATAAAATGAGCACATCTGGGTTAAACAATATCAATTGTTTGAATATGCTTGGGTACCTGTTTATGTTTATGAGTGTGTATAAGTCTGTGTGCTTGTTTAAGCAAGGATAAGAGAGACTCCTTACCACATTGTTAACCTGAATTATCTTGGATTCACTTGTGGGAAAGAACAGGGGGAGGAGAGCTAGAACACGCAGGAAGAGTGGACTTAAAAAGCATGGATGATAATGTTTCCATTTTAGTAGTGTTATGTATGGACGAACAAATTTGTCTTAAAGGGAGAAAGCCAGAATATTCCTTAGAAGCAAGGATGGCTTTGGCCATGTTATCAAGAGGGAGGGACCAGTCCCTGGAAAAGGACATCATGCTTGGTAAAGCAGAGGTCCAGTGAAAAAGAGGAAGACCCTCAGTGAAATTGATACAGTGGCTGCAACAGTGTGCTCAAATATAGCAACGATTATTAGGATTGCACGTGACCAGGTGGTGTTTTGTTCTGTGGTGCAAAGGGCCACTGTGAGTCAGAACTGACTTGATAGCTTCTGACAACAACATGTAGAAGTCCAGATAAAGTGTACTGAATTGATATCATCTATTTAAATTATTCATGTAAGTTAAAAGATCAAAAAATATAGTGTCAGTGCCATATCTAATGACTTACAGAGAATCAAGGTAGAATATCAAGTGAAATAAGGGGCGAGAGCAATGTGGATAGAGTGTGACCAGGCTTCCATAAAAGTAAACACCCCAGCAGATGTACTTGTGTACCTGTGACTGTGTATATGTGTCCCTGCAGAGAGGTGTAGGGAAGGATACACGTGTGTCTATTTACATTGGATACCCTGGGGGAGCAGGACCAAATTACATATGAGGGTGGGACCCTGACATAAATTTTTTTGTCATACAAATCTGTAATCTTGCAAATGTAATAAAAAACAATTTCAGAGCTTTGAAAATTCATAAACATCATAGATATATGTATATTTTAACGTGTTTTGTTAGATATTTAAAATAGGTGAAAATTCTCTAGAATGACAGACAAAAGATTTGAATCACTGGCAGGAGAGCACACCGCAGAAAGTAATAATAAGATCCAGTGGATTTCTTGTTGTTCTTGGAGCCAGTGAGTTCTTCTGGTCTCTATAACTGGAAATGACCAAAAATAATTTTGGGAAGTCAGTAGAGTTACCCCTCAAACACGTCTTGCAAGCACACGTCTACAGCTAAATGTAGAAGGCTGGACGCCATGTGCAATTCACTAGGTAACTCATGCGCCTCTAGAAGATTCTCTTTCCCGGATATGCTGCTTCCACCTCCTCCCTGCCTAGCCCCACTGGATAACCCGCCTTTGTGCATTCTAGGCCCCATTCAGGTCTGAGCCTAAATCATAGAGGACATCAACTGGGAAGGTAGCTTTTAAGAAGAAAGATGTTGATGAAAAGATTTCCAAAAGCAGCACCTCCCCAGCCAGCCTCTCCCCAACCTGGGAATGCCAACCCCTCCCACCCTGATACCTCTGAGAATCTCTGATTTTTCGGTTTGGATCCTTAGGAGACTGCAGAATTTACCTGGTCTGAACACCTTGGTTCTTTTCTGCCTGTGACCCTCTGCCTCGCAGGAGCTGTCTCTGTCACTCTGAGGAATACACACAGGACAGACTGTGGACGGAGGTGCCCATCCTAGAGGCCCTGCCCTCCATTCCTCTGCCCCTGGGGGTTCCCTGTGATACTTGTGGTCTCATCTCCCAGAGACATGGATACACCCCTGTCATGTCCAGGGCTTCCCCAGACTTGGGATTTGATGTCGCGACTGAGACTGGGGCTTTGTTGTCCACTGTTGAGTCTGGGCCTGAATCTGCCCCTTCCCACCATTACCTCTGATCACCTGTGTTCTCGCTGTTCTCCCTGGGTTTGAAGCCTGTCCTCTCTTTTGGTTCTTTCACCTCAGAGGGCCTTTTTCTTCCAGTTCTTTGACCTCGGGACAGGTCAGATTTGACCACAGGAAAACAAAAAAAATTAGCAAGTTTGTTTGACATGTCAAGAACCTTGATTTAAAGGAGAAGAAAAAGTTCCAAAGCTCTACTCCTTACCCTAGGACATGCTCTACAGGAAATATCCTGCAAGCCCTGGATCAACTCTTATCCAGAAATGGTTAACACCCAGGGGGATTTTTCTACACCACCTCCCACTTACATTCCCCTAATGTGGCAAAATGGATGCATCCCAATTATAAACCCAAATTCACCCTAGGAGACCAGAAGACATTGGTGGGGTGAGTTCATTTTCCTTCAACCTGCCCTCCTCTCCTCCTACCAAGCCCTGCCTCTTTCTCTGCCTCTATACTGCTGGGAAGGGACCCAGAGTTGTTTGTTTAGGGCTTTATCTCCACTGCTCACCTGCAGGCATGTTTCCCAACAGCCTGCCATCTCTCTGATTCCTTCTCCTCCAAAGAACTCAGTGACACCCCCTTCACCATCACACCTCAGCAGGGCCCCCCCCTTACCCTCCCAAGTCCCACTGAAATCCCATTTCCCTTTCCCTATTTATGCTGCGCTCATCCTTAGGGTCCCAAGATCTCACCATCCAGATGAGTCCCGTCCTGTCCTCTCCTGGGCCAGGGGAGCCTCTAAGGGGACCTGGTGTCTGTGGTCAGCTATCTGGGACTTCTTCCATCCAGATCCCCCTTAGGGCTGGAGTTCTCTGTGCACTTGGGTTGGGAGGGTTGGGGTCACAGTGGAAGGAGGGTATGATCTTCCAGGGGAGCTGGGTTAAACAAACCTGAATGGAGGTCTCTCCTAAAGGGCCCACGTTTCCAGCCCAAAGGCCCTGCTCCTCCTAGTCCCGGGGTTCTAGCACGTCTTCAGGCGCTTTCCCCTCTGGCCTCGGTGGTGCGCCTGCGCCTTCTGCAGCCTGGCCTCCTGCCTCTTCAGCCTGTCCAGCTGGTGCCTCAGCCTCTTCAGTTCTTCTCTCTGCTTCTCCAGCTGTTCCTCCAGGCGCCTGCAGACTGCTCTCTTCTCCCTCACCTCCCTCTTCTTGGCGGCCATCAGGCAACGCCTGGCCAGCTGGTGGCAGCGTCTGGGCCTTCGCTGGACTGAGCGTGGCAGCCGCCTCTCCAGCAGCTCTTCAAAGAAGACCCGGCAGCTGAAGCCCTGGCTCACACCATGCTCCGCGTGCGCAACCAGGGCCTCCCGGGACTCGAACACGCGTCAGCAGGCCACGCAGCGGAAGAAGCGCTCACGGGTCACCAGCCACTCCGGGGTGGTTGCGCGGGGTCTCTCAGCATGCTCCTCCCGTTGGTCAGTGGGCTCCTGGGTACAGGTCTGGGGCCCCTCCTGCCAGGGCTCCAGGTTGCTGACCAGGGACTCAGTGTTGGCCAGACTGGGGGCAGAGCCGATGGTGCTCTCCTCAGAGAGCTCGGCTTCAAAGACCTGGGGAATCTTGCCCACGGGGGCAAAGGAGGTTTTGGTCTGCCGGGAGACCGCCACCCCCTTGACCGTGCGCACCTTGGTGAAATATGCGCACCTGACCCATCGCTTTACTGGGGCAGCACCGTAACTGGAGGAATGAGAGGTCTGCTCGGTGGAAGATAAAGGAGAAGAGTTCTCAGATTGTTTTGGAATCTTCCTGGGCCTGGAGCTTTGACTTTTTTCATGGGATGTTGTTGACTCTTTCGCATTTTCCTCTTGGATAGAGACCTCTGAGAATAGAGAGTTAATTTACTTGAGCTTTCAGGGTCCTTATTCTCACCTGTGAGCCCAAAGCTTTGGTCATAGGGACCCCTGGAGGCCTCTCCATCACCACATCCTCCACCTCTGCAGACCCCATGCTTTCTTTCTTCTTCCCCAGAGACCCACCACCCTTTGGGGGCACTGCTGTGGAAGACAAAGTCTGCATTGTAAAGTGGCACTGTTTATGGTAGTTCATTTTTTAAGAAGTTATTTTTCTTTAATTCCACATTTATTGAATTCCAATGAATTTGTTCCTTTGGAACTTAGAAATGACCTCATTCCCATGAAGCTTCATAATAAATGTGTGACTTGATGTTTTGTATGTGGGTGATATTCTTAGTAAATTTGGAGAGTAAACACTCCAGAGCAATGGTCACCTCTTTTCATCCTCTTTTTACTGAAAGGCTTTTTATAGAGTTATACGTAAAACAGAAGAATGTGTATATTTAGTTATGATTCTTACATGTATACCTCCTCCTTGCACCCTTCTTAACCCAGCCACAGTAGAAGATGAAAATTGTTTTTCTTGGAGTAGAAGCCCAGTCCTTAGTAGATGAAGTGAGGCAGAAAGAGATGGCCGTATCTGAGAACCTTGATGCGAGAACTTCAGATGGAGAACACACAAGCTCCTCTCCTGTGTATGTCTCAGTGGGTTGTCTATGTCAACCTAAAGGTCTGTGTATGTTTCTGAATCTGTGGGAAGGACTGCAGAGTTCAGGATGCAGAAAGAGATGGAGCTAGGTCGGGTGCGTTGGATGGAGGGAAAGCTCGAGAGAGAGAGACAAGATTCAGAGAGGGAACATGCCAGCAGTTCGTTAGAAGGATACAGAGATCAAGGAGGGAGCAAAAAGTAGGGCTCAGCCACTGAAAGGCAGAATGGGACAGCAACAAAGAAGACAAAGGGGGGGCACACTAGTCGGAGAAAGAATGGATAACTAATAATGATAGCAGAAACTGAGTTTAGCTATAGTTGGAATTTTAAAATTCTTTCCTGCTAGACTTGGAAAACATCATGCTAAATGGAATAAGTTAGTATTTGCCCTAAGTATAGGGCAAATACTGTACAATCTGACTTATATGAAATAAGCAAATATATAGAAAGCAAAGATTATTGGTCGTTGCCAGTTGTGGGCAGGGGGAAGGGGAAGTTTTTCCACTGGGGCACTGAGGTTATGTTAATGGTTGTAGAAAAGTTTGGAGAAGGATATTGAGAATGGTTACATGACTTGAAGAACGTAATGAGTATCACTGACTCATACATTAGAAATTATTCAGTTATATTTTATGTATATTTTCAACACAATTAAAAAAAATTAAACTTTGCAATTACAGGAGAAAAAAATGATCTATACTATAGGTGTCTTTATGTAGAAGAATTGTTAAACCCTTAGGTAAAGATGGTCAGGAGACCTTGGAGGAGAAGAGAAATCCCTAGAGCTAGAGGGGCAGGGCCTTCCTGGACCTTCTTCTGCCTGAGTCCAGGCTGAGGACTGTGGCAGCTTACGTTGACTGGGAACTCTGAATGAACGTGTCGTACTGTGCTCCATCACACCACCCACTCCCAAAACCTCCTGATAAATTTGATATATTTTTTTAATTCACGTGATATATTAATTCATTCTCATGAAAAAATTAAGCACAAATCTCTGTAACCACCCTTCTACCTGGTTCTATACCCACTTCCCCACTTGCCCACCTGCGTTCTTTCCGCTAACAAAGCAGGAGAGTTCACAAATCTGACTTGTCTGCTACTGTTATGGAAAGCCCCTCAGATGACAGTAGAATTCTATACTTCACTCACATAGTTATTCCTTCATTTATTTATTCACAGTATAATTTCTTACTGTTTACTAATTGACAGGAAGTTTTTTCAGGTGAAAGCCTCGGTGATCCCTTGTGGTCCTTGTTTCCAGGGTGAATCAAACCCCTTGCTGCCCAGCACCCATCGCACAGACTGAATTTTTCTCCCACCCTTACCTCGGGCCTTAGAGAAAGGCCTCTTCCTCATGTATTGCCGCTCCATTCTGGCTGGGTGAAGATGAACCAGGAAGGACGGTCACTGGCAAGATGTTTCTCCTCCTCCCACGTAGAGATGATGTCCCAAACTCTCACAAGTTGGGGACCTTGATTTAGGCAGAACTGTTTGTAATTTGGTATCCAAAGTCTCTCTCCCACAGGAAACCCTCAGACCCACAACCTCTCCAAAGAGCAGTTAGGATCTGAGTGAGCACCAAGGCTTCCAGTAACCCTTGTGTGACATCATCGCTGACATCGCTCAGTTCCAAGGGCCCAGTTTGAATCTAAACAGCGCACTAGGAAAAAATATGGCAACTGTTGTGGGAGAGGCTAGGAGGCTGGGAGGAGGGAAATTATATCTTAAAAATGAATTGCAATGTTCACTTAAAGAAGTCAACATCCAAGAGGAAGGAAACTGTGAGTTGAGGAAATAGAAGAGTATAATGAGTCGCTATTTCTCCCAAACCACTTCTCTGGCCCTGCATCAAATCTCTCCATCTCTAGAAACACAATGTCCACTCTGAACACCTCTCAGGCCTCCTTTGCCACTTAGGCTTCACACAGGCTGTTCCCTCTGACTAGTAGACATTCTCTCCCTTCCTGTTGACTGGTTCCTCCTCCAAGGTACCCAGTCTGTGCTCCTGCTTTATGTATTCAGAGCACCTAGTAATCCTCCATCATAGCACTGAGTCATAGGAGGTGCTCATTTTCCAATTTGTGTCTTCCAAATGGGTTGTAAATAACTTGGGGACAAAGATGGGATCTGCCTTGTTTTTGGCAGTCCCAGAAAGTGAGACAGAGCCCCACCCATAGGAGATACTCAATATATATCTATTGATTAAATAACAGAAGACTCTTCCAATAGACTCACCCTTCGTAGCCATCTGTGCAGAATGGAGTTTTTGGTCTGTTGCCTGGAGGTACCATCACTCAGCGGTGGTGTCTAGGCCACTCTCTCTTGACCTCCTGACTCTCAACCCTGTGAAGCCTCTTGGCCTGTCCACATGCTTCTCCCTTGGAGCCACTAAAAAGGGTAGGATTACATCATCACAGAAAGCACTGAGACTCCGGACGTCTGTGGTAAACCTGCCTGGGAGGCTTAGGAGAGCCCTCGGGGAAAGGTCCACTGTCCTCTGCTTGATCTCCTTTTTTGTCCAGGGGGCAATTAGGAAAGGAACAAGCAAATTGTTGAAACACTTTAAGGCAGGGTTTGGGAAGTTGTGCTTGGTAGGTAGAGGAGAGCCTGAGGATTTGAAGGAAAATGAAAGATGTCAACATGGGAGCAGAGGGCTCGTTTTGTGTGACGACAGATGGTAGAATGTGGGCAAGTGGTTGGAAATATATAAAAAAGAAAATCTCCTAACCATCCACCCGTATTTCAAAATTTAGGTCAAACATCACTTCCTGGTGGAAGCCTTTCCAACCCTACACCTGGTAGAATTTCCCACCCTGCTGCATACTCTATTGTATTTAAGAAATGCTTCTGCCACAACTAGGGACAAACTTGATTGCATTTACATGTTGTGATGGATAGCAAAAATGGCCACATGTTCTAATATGTATGTATCCATACATATTATATGACTTACAGCTCCCTTTCTCAAGAGCAAGATTCTTCCTCCAGTCCTTGAATTTGGACTGATCTATGATTGCTTTGGCCTTTGGGACAGTACAAAGACTAATAGAAGCAGAGACCGGATATAATTAGACACATTGTGGCTTTCTCTCTTACCAAAAACCAAACCCATCACTCTCAAGTATATTCTAACTCATAGTGACCCTGAAAGACAGAGTAGAACTGCCCCATAGGATTTCTAAGGCTGTAATCTTTACAGGAGGAGAGTGCCATGTCTTTCTTCCACAGAGCAGCTGGTGGGTACGAACTGATTACCTTTCCTTCAGCAACTGAGCCCTTAACCACTGCACCACCAGGGCTCCTCCTTGCCCTCTTGCTGCTCTTCAAACACTGAGAACCCATGGGAACAGCCCAGGCCACCCTAATAAATGACAAGAGACCATTAGAGAGAGAATCCAGCTGAGAAGATTTCACACCCTCTGCCCGCCAGCTGACATGGTGGCTGATTCCAGATACATGAGGGAGCCCAGCCGAGAGCGGCTGAGTCTGCCCCAGACCAGAAGAACCCCAAACTGCCAACCCGGAAACCTGTGAGCGAAGTAACTGCTTGTTCTTTTAAGGCACTTCATTTTTGGGTCATTTGTTATAGAGCAATTGATAACTGATCTGTTAACTGGGCTGTTTCTCTCACCAGACTGCAAGGAATCTTTTATTAATCCTTTCTGTATCAGCAGTATCTGGCAGAGGGTTATTCCTGTAGTCATTAAAAAAAAAAAAAATTTTTTTTTTTTAAAAAGTAGAAATTTCTTCATTTACATCATTTAAAAGTTTCTGTCATTATGTTTTAATTTTGTTTTATAAATAAGATATGGCTGAATTTGCAAGTCTAAGCTGAGTGTACATGTTTTTTCCTAAGGTATTAATCCCTTTTTCTTGCTATTACTCATACATTTAGACATAATTCCCATATTATACTTCATATTCACTGTTCTTTTTTTTTTTTTTCTGCCTTTCCTGTTTATTTTTTTATTGGAATGATAAAATTTCTCTTACTTTCTTTTTCCTTCTAGCTATTTGAAAGTCGTATTTTCATTTCCTATTCTTTCATAGTAAACATGAGATCTTTGAACATTTTAACATTTGGTATATTGTATCAAGTTCATATCTCAGTTCTCCTCTCAAACAGTAATTTTTTGCTAGCTGCCATTGAGGTGACTCCGACTAATGGTGAACTTAGGTAACACAGAACTAAAGGTTGCCAGGTCCTGTGTCATCCTCACAAGTGCCAGCAATTTAGATTCCATCATTATGGCTAATGTGCCAGTCCATGTCACCAAGGGTCTCCTACAGCCTTGTTGGCCTTCTTCTTCACCAACCATGATATCCTCCTCTAGGACTGATTAATCTCTCCTGATGACATGTCCAAAGCAAGTGAATCGGACAGTATTCTCTTGTGATCTGTAAGGGTTTAATTGTCTAATTTTCAGAAGTAAATCTCCAGGTCTTTCTTCCTAGTCTGTCTTAGTCTTGAAGCTCCATTGAAACCTGTCCACCCTGGATAACCCTGTTGGTGTTTAAAATACTGGTGGCCTAGCTTCCAGCATCATAGCAACATCCAAACCACCACAGTACAGCAAACTAAGAGACAGGCAGTGAGCTGAACAGCATATTGTTGTTGTTAGGTGTCATCAGGTCAGTTCTAATTTATCGTGACCCTATATACAGCAGAACAGAACACTGGCCAGTCTTGTGCCATCCTCACACTTGTTATTATGCTAGAGCCCATTGTTGCAGCCACTGTGTCAATCCATCTCACTGAGGGTCTTCCTCTTTTTCACTTTCTACTTTACCAAGCATAATGTTCTTCTCCAGGGCCTGGTCTCCCCTGATAACATGTCCAAAGTATGTGAGACAAACACTCACCATCTGTGCTTGTAAGGAATATTCTGGCTGTACTTCTTCCAAGACAGACTTGTTTGTTCTCCTGGCAGTCTGTGGTATATTCAATATTGTTCACCAACACCATAATTCAAAGACAGCATTTCTTCTTCGGTTTCCCTTATTCATTGTCCAGCTTTCACATGCATATGAGGCGTTTGAAAATGTCATGCCTTGTGTCAGGCACACCTTAGCCTTCAGAGTGACATCTCTGCTTGTCACCAGCTTGAAGAGTTCTTTTGCAGCAGATTTGCAATACATCATTTGATTCCTTGATTGCTGCTTCCATGAGCGTGGACTGGGGAACTGAATAAAATGAGATCCTTGATAACTTCAATCTTTTCTCTGTTTATCATGATGTTGCTTATTGGTCCAGTTGTGAAGATTTTTGTTTTCTTTATGTTGAGGTGCAACCCATACTGAAGGTTGTAGTCTTTGTTATTCACCACTAAGTGCTTCAGGTCCTCTTCACTTTCACCAAGTTTGTGTTATCTGCATATCGTAGGTTGTTAATGAATCTTCCTCTAAACCTAATGCCACGTTCTTCTTCATAGAGTGCAGCTTTTTGGATTATTTGCTCAGCATACAGATTGAATAAATGTGATGAAAGGATAGAACCGTGACACAAACTATTCCTGATTTTAAACCACATAGTACCCCTTGTTCTCTCTGAAGAACTGCCTTGTGGTCTATGTACAGGTTTCACATGAGCAAACTTAAGTGTTCTGGAATTTCCGTTCTTTGAAGTGTTACCCATAATTTGTTATGATTCACACAGTATAAAGCCATTTCATAGTCAATAAAACGCATGGAAACATCTTTCTGGTATTCTGGTATTCTCTGCTTTCAGCCCAGATCCATCAGACATCAGCAATGATATTCTTCATTCCATATCCTCTTCTGAATCTGACTTGAATTTCTGTTGCAACTTCTTTTTAATGATCTTCAACAAAATTTTACTGGGTTTTGATATTAATGATATTGTTTGATAGTTTCTGAATTTTGTTGAATCACTTTCTTTGGAATGTGCACAGACATGGATCTCTTCCAATCGGATGGCTAAATTATTCAGCCAGTGCTGCATCTGTTTGTTGAAACATCTCAGTTGGTACCTGTCAGTTCTTGGAGTCTTGTTTTTTGCCAATGCCTTCAGTGAAGCTTGGACTTCTTCCTTCAATACCATCAGTTCTTGATGACATGCTGCCTCCTGAAATGGTTGAACATCGACCCATGCTTTTGTGTGTGTGTGTGTCTGTGCAGTGACCCTGTGTATTCTTTCCATCTTATTTTGATGCTTCCTGTGTTGTTCAATATTTTGCCCGTACAATCCTTCACTATTGCATGTCGAGGCTTGGATTTTTTCTTCAGTTCCTTTAGCTTGAGAGATGCCAAGCATGTTCTTCCCTTTTGTTTTTCTAACGCCAAGTCTTTGCACATGTCATTATCATACTTTGTCTTCTCAAGCCGCCCTTCGAAATCTTCTCTTCAGCTCTTCTACTTCATCATTTCTTTCATTACTTTACGTTCAAGAGCAAGTTTCAGAGTATCTCTGACATTCATATTGGTCTTTTCTTTCAGTATAAGGGCTGTATTTGAGGGTACCATCATTTTTATAACTTGCAAGTATCCTCTGTCAGGGCAGTTATTGACTGTAGCTGCACACCACCTAGTTCTTCTGGTTTCAGGCTGATGGAGTCCCTGGTTTATGTGGCCATTAAGGGAAGACCTGTTATTCAAGGAATTATACTTGGAGCAAAATTTGTATATTTATGTATAATTTAAAGCTTCTCCTTTAAAATTGCCTTTCCCTGAACAGAAAGCTCTCACCATGTCATTATGAGAAATACTCTTTCAGTGTGAGGCAGAAAGAGATGTCCATATTTGAGAGTCCGATGGTACAAATCTCAGTAGCCAAGACACAATCACATCAACTGTGTGTGTGGGTGGGTTGTATATGTCAACATAAGGGTCTGTATTTTTCTGAGTATGAAGGTAGGATTGGCGAGTTAAGAAAGAAAGAGATGGAAGCGTCTTGGGAGTGGAGTGCAAGCTCCGTGACAGAAGTTGCAGCAGGGGATCTCTCAAGAGGGTTTTAGAGGCCAGTTAGAAACCTAGGAAGCAAAAGGAAATAGGGCCAGTGGAGGGCAGCACTGGAGTAGTGGTGGGGGGCAGCAAAAATAATGGTAGTGGAGAGGGCAACAAAACTGCCCTGAAAAGGAGTGGCAAATTAAAGATCCTAGACAAAATTCAGGTTAAGAAAAGTAGGAATGTAAAAAAATTCTATCCTATACCTCTCTTTGCTGTGAGGGTTTTTTAGGCCCTTTGAGAGATGTGGGGAGAAGATATAGGAGGAGAAGGGGAGTTCCTGAATCTAGGGGAGGAGTCTGCAAGCCATCTTCTGCCCTCAATGATGTGGGCTCTGGGCTCCTTCAACTTCTCACTGCCAGAACCTCCTGAAATATTTTCTTAATTCTTCACATAGTACATTAATATCATGTCATTAGAAAATATAATAAAGTACGCTTCTCTCTAACCACCCTTTGCCCCATCCTCTACTCTCTGCCCTAGTTGTCCACTGGCTTCCTTCCTTTCCACCAGGTACAGATCTTAAACAGCAGAGTGCCTCGTCTGAATCTGTTCTGGAAAGCTCTCAAACTCCCAATGAATTCTGTAGCTTGATCCCTCACTTTTTCCTACATTTCTTGTTGATATAAGAATTTGGTTAATTGTCCACCAAATGACAGGAAATGCTTTCTCAGGACGCTCCTCCTTATGACCTTATCCATTCCCAATTCCTTCATCTTGTCCTATCATGGCTGTCTTTTCTGGTGGAAACCAGACCCTTTGTTCCGTAACACACATCAATCTGGGACAATTTTTCCTCTCACCCTTATCTAGAGTCTTAGAGAAAGGCCTCTTCCTTCTGTATCAGTGTTTCATCCTCTCTGGGTGAAGATGTCCAATCATAATGATGTTCTGAAGGATCTTTATCCCTTTTCCCAGTTCTTCATGATGCATGACCGTTTGGTGACTTGGGGACCCCGGTTTAGTCCGGAATTTCCGTGATAGAGTAGTTCCAGGTGCTCTCCCACAGGATCTCAGATCGACATCCTCACCAAAAGAGATCAGCATGAATGGCATGGCTTCCATAACCCTGTGTGACATCATTCCTGACATTGCTCAGTTTCATGGGCCCACTTTAAACAGAAACACAGCAAAAAGAAAAATATGAAACTGTTCAAGTAGGAGCTTGAATACTGCCAGTCCCAGACTGGGAAAAGGGGGCTTGGATATAAAAAAGGAATTGCAACTTTTCTCTGCACTCCATGTCGTTACTATCCCTTGGTCGGGAGAGAGAGAGTACATGGAATCGTTACAGTGTGACCAGGAGTTGATTTCTCCAAAACTTCTCATTTGACTCTCTTGGAATCATGTCTCTCCAGCCCTGGTCATACAGTGTCCGCTCTGAACACCTATCAGGTCTCCTTAACCTGTGAGGCTTCACACAGGCTCTTCCCTGTGACTAGAAGATTTTCTCTCCCATCCCATCTGATGGCCTACTCTCTGGTGAAGCATGGTGGTTAAGAGAACTGACCCCATTGGAACAGATTGGGCTTTCGAGCTCACCATAAAATGCTAAGACTCAGGAATTTGTGGTCAGCCAGAATGGGAGGTTTAGGAGTTGACTTGGGGAAAGTCCATGACCTCTGCATCTTCCAGGCTCTGCTTTCACTCTGGAGCCCATATAGAAAAGGAGCTGGTAAATGGAGACAGCATTTGAGGAAGCAATTAAGAACATTGGGGTGGTGATGACTTCTCAGAGGAAAATAAAAGTTTCAACAGGGAAATGCTAGGGTCTACTCTTGTATGACTCCAAACTATAAATAGGGATGAGTGGTTGGAAAACAGTAGAACAAAAGATGATCTGCATCTGGTCACAAATGTTTCAAATGCCTCAGTGACTTCAGCCTGTCTCCTCAAACTTCTCTCTGGAGAAGACATGGGGCTTCCTGGACCCAGACCTTTTGTCACCCCTTAACTATCCAATCATATTCCCAACTTGGTTCAGGCATCAATTCCTGGTTGTGCTCTTCCGTAAATATTCTCCTGGTAGATTTGTTCACTTCTTGCTCCCTACTCCATTGTACCTGCAAAACCCTTTACCACAGCATAAAACACAATTGCATTTACTTTTTGTGGTTGATGTAAGAAATGTCTACACATTTATCCGCTGTCTGTGCCCATGCCTTCTATGAGACTCGGGAGTGCCTTTCATTAGCAGTAGGAGTCTTTCTCCATCCCTTAGTTGGGGCTGACATTATTGTTTTGGACATTGGGATGGTAGAAAACCTGATAAAATGAGAGAGTTGGAAGACTTTACATTGAGACTTCCCTTTTGTTGCTCTTAAACCCTGAGAACTCATGGGAACATCCTCAGGCCAGCCTGCTAGATGATGGAAGACCAATGGAGGGAGGATCTGGCTGTTTCACTGACTTGATGTTATGAACTGGCTCCCAGCTACCTGGAAGCAAATTGTAGACACATGAGGAAGCCATGTTGTGAGCCACTGAGGCTGGCCCAGATCAGAAGAGCTCCAAACTGACAACTTGAAAAATTGTGAGCTGGTAAATTGTTGTTGTTTTAAGACACTACAATTTGGGGTCATTTGTTACAGAGCAATACGTGACTGATACAACTGTTAACTTGGCTGTTTCTCTCACCAGGCATTGAGGGAAATTCTCTGAGTCATTTTATCATCAAGAGCAACTGCTATAGGGTCTCACATGTAGCTGTTATAGTGTAAATGTTTGTTGACTTCATGGATGAATGAATAATATGAATTGTAAGTGTGAATGCACAAATTCATGTGTGCAAGAAAACTTGATATTTCTTTAAATAAACTGAATTCCAACTCAGAGCTCTCGGCTTACAAAATTGGGGTAAAATTTTAACCTTACTTCTTTGCAGGGGTATATTTGGTGTTGGTTTATTTTCTGGGTACCCCGGGGTCTAAAGAAGGACCAAGGTTTGAAGATCTTTAACACACCCATCGCCTCAGCCTATGTGGGTGATCTCTCTAGAATCATTGTCTCTGCTGCTTCCATTCCCAGATGGAGCATGAGCACCTTGGCAGGGCTGGGAACACCATAACGTGGTTTGTCTACTTGTGTGCCTGCATTACCCTTTGAGGTGCTGCCACCTAGCCCAGGGCATTATCAAGAAGCAGGCCTCACCCCTTCCCAATGTGTAGGTCTCTGCTGTCTGACTCCCACTCTTCCCCTGGGTTCCAGTTCACTCAGTGTGATTACTCCAATGAGCTGAGACTCTTACAACAGACTCTTCAGAGTCTCGAAGTTTCAGGGCTTTAACTCTGTGAGTCCAATTACCTCTTTGAAATGAGGTAGGGAAGGTTGAAAAACATAGGAAGATTTTATTTTGAATTTAATGTTTCAATAAAATTTCTTGCCATGCATTTTCAAATGGTTCTGCCTAACAATTCCCTCTGTCCTCTTACAAGATGCAGGACGATGAGGAGGGAATGTTTGTTGTGTCATAATCTCCAGAAGGATGCAAAGTGCCATGGGGTCCATTCCCCCCGATTCTCACACTTGAGCACCACACCCACATGGAAATCTTTGCAAGTGTTACTGAATCCCTCACACATCCACAGTGAACAACTTTCAGATTCTCATAAGCAGGAATTATTTGTGTCCTAAGACGAGGAACTCCTTGGAGACCCTACTGTGTCCTACAGGGTCGCTGTGAGTCGGAATCGACTCCATGGCATCGGGTTTTGTTTTTGCTTTTTGGGGGGGTGGTTGATGTCAGCTGCAGGATAGTGTTTAAAAAAATGTTGACAGCATAGCAGGTAAAACCAGCCAAATGAAACTGAAATGAAATGTCTTTTTCACACTTACTGACCTCACAGTTCCTTCAAAGTGTTTACTTTCCACTGGGTTCAGAGGCAAGAGGGAACTCTTCATGAGAGAGACACAGCTTGGGACACCTCCAAAATTATACGTCTCCCTCCTGATGTTAGGTAACATTACATACTGTTTGGCTGGTTTATCATCTGAGTGCTCCACAAAAATAGAAGGCCCATGCAGGCAGGACCTTGTCTGCTGTGTTGGTCAGAGTATCCTAGTTCCTGGCACATAAGAAGCTTCCAAAAATGATATGTCTGATTGAATGAGTGGGTGGGTTTTTATAAAAACCATGGAAGTGCTCTGTTTATGTAGTTACAATAGTGAAAACTGACATAAGGAAATGGAGACTAGTTATGTGTGATTAGAAATGGAGACCAGTTTTGTATAATGAGAACAGAACTTGTTAATGAAGAGATAAAAAAATAAGATGTATTAATAGAATGTACCCCCTTCACTTTGGTTGGAGAGAGATATGGTAAAATTGCGTTGTTTTCGCCTACTGATTTATGGATTGTATATATTTCATTGAAATGTTAGTCTTTCGGGAATCACAAATATTTCTATTGAGATATAATTCACCGGCCATAACATTGCCTTTTATAATGTGCACAATTGTGTGGTTTCTAGTATATGGACAGAGTTGTGCAACAATCACCACTGTCTAGCTTCAGGATATTTTCAGTACCCTGTAAATAAACGCCCTGCATAATTTTATATTAGTAGTCATCCTCATTACTCCTTTCCTCCAAGACGTAGCAACTGCTAATCTACTTTTTGTCTGTGTTGGTTTGTCTGTTCTGGGTATTTCATGTAAATGGAATCATGCACCATGCGGTCATTTCTGTTTGGCTTCTTTCACTTAGCATAACGTTCTCAAGGTTTGTCCATATTGTGCCGTGTATTAGTACCTGATGCCTTTTAATGGCTGAGTAATATTCCATTTTACGAGTATACCACAGTTTATCTGTCAATTCATGACTTTGGGATTCTCTCCACATTTTGGCTATTTAGAAATAATTCTGCTATGAAAATTCTTTTGTAAGTTATTATGTGAACATGCTTCAGTTGTCCTGGATGCATACCTAGGAGTGGGATTGCTATGTTGCATGCTAACTCTATGTTTACCTTTCTGGGCAAGTACCTAACTGTTTTCCAAAGCGATTGGATCATGTTACATGTCCACCAGCAATGTATGAGGGTTCCAGTTTCTCCACATCCTCACCACTTGTGTTGTCCATCCTGTTGATTTGAGCCATCTCAGTGGTTTTGAAATAATAGTGTGTTTTGGTTTGATTCGCATTTCCCTAATGACTAATGAGGTTGAGCTTCTTTTCATGTGATTATTGACCATTTCTGTACCTTCTTTGGAGAAATGTCTATTCAAATCCTTAGCCTACGAATTTTTCTTCAGATTTTTGCCTGTATTTTTGCTTTCTTCATATAGTTTTTCATATGCCAAACATCTATATCTGTATCTTACCAGTTTGAGCCTTCACAGCTTTGGGATTTTTAGAAAATCTTTCTCTTTTACCAATAAAAAGCAAAACAAAATCTCTCATAGTTTCTTCTGAAATTTGTATGGTGGCATATTTTACTTTTAAATATGCGATCCTTTTGGAATTTTGTTTCCTGCAAGCTATGAGAAAAAGGATGAAAATATTTTTACAGGTGATCTAAATGATTACCAAATTGCTGCAAGCACTCCTTTTTGCCTTTTTGCATAAGCCATATCTTAACTGCATTTTCCATATTCCATGTAGAAAAGCATTTTTACAGAAGGAGGCCTGCCATTCCCAGCCATTTCATTTTAAGGTTTTGCTTTGCTGCAATAGAAATCCCTTCTATACCTCCTCTACACACCTGTTCGCCAATAAAAATTTTGTGTGAGTAGGACTCCTGTGAATTTATAGGATGAAGCTGAATTTTATAACTGGTTCCAGGTGGTGCAGCCCAGCAGAAGGACAGAGAGAAGGAGAAGCTCCAGAGGGAACAGAAGCTATAAGAACATGAGCCTCTAGAGATTTGCTGCTGCATTTCACAGAAAGCTCTAGACTTTTCTTTATAAGCTTATCATTATATATGGCCATCACCTTAGAACAGACGAGAATAGTGCTTTTTAAGTGAGGCATTCAGGACAGAACTGGAGAAAAATGTAGAACAAAATCCTAATTAAAAAAAAAAAACAGAATTCTAGCTTGACAGAGACTGGAAAAACCCTGAGAATATGACCCCCAGACATCCTTTTAGCTCAATAATGAAGTCACTCCTGAGGTTCACCCTTAACCAAAGATTAGACAGGCCCATAAATCAAAATGAGACTCCTGGGGCATACCAGCCCAGGAACAAGGACTAGAAGGCAGGAGAGGACAGGAAAGCTGGTAATAGGGGACCCAAGGTCAAGAAGAGAGAGTGTTGACATGTCTTAGAGCTGGTAACCAATGTCTTAAAACAATATATGTCCTAACTGTTTAAGGAGAAGCTACTTTGCTCTGTAAACCTTCATCTAAAGAACAATTAAAAACAAAAGTTAGGCATTCAGAAGGAGGGTGTTCATTCCTTAGCAGATGGTTAGACTTATATGTTCTGGTGAACATATGTACCCATTTCTATTGGGTATGTATCTAGAAGTAGAATTGCTGGGTCATAGGATATACGGATGTTCACAGCTGTAGTAGATATGGCCAAAGCATTTTTAAAGTGGTTGTACCAAATTACACTTTCACTAGCAGTAGATTAGAATTCCAGTTGCTCCGTGTTCTACCAAATAGTTGGTATTTCCATTTTTTTTTTTTTATTTTAGCCGTTCTGGTGTGCAGGGTTAGGATCACATTGTGAGTTTTTATTAGAATTCCTCTGATAACTGATGTAGTCCCTTTCCATATGTATGTTGGCCATACAGAAATCTTTTAGAGAGCGTTCAAGTATTGTCTTTCTATTGAATTCTCTTTTTTTTTCTTTATGAATCATCCTTTGTATATTCTAGAACCAAGTTTGTAGTAGGATGTATGTATTGCAAATAACTTCTGCTTCCACATGATTTCTCCCTTGTAGCTTGTCATGAACTTTCAAATTAAAAAGCATGCCTTTTACAAAAACAGGCAAATGTATAGAGACGAAAGTTTATAGGGGTTCCCAGGGGCAGGAGGGAGGGAATAAAGAGGTGCTATTGGTTTTTATTGCATATATTTTTTTTTTATTGCATATGGAAACTGAGTTTCTGTTTACAGTGATGGAAAAATCACACAGATTAAGGGTAGGGTTGCACAGCTGATTAATGTAATTCCTGCATATATTTTTTTTTTATTGCATATGGAAACTGAGTTTCTGTTTACAGTGATGGAAAAATCACACAGATTAAGGGTAGGGTTGCACAGCCGATTAATGTAATTCCTGTCAATAGTGTGTACACCTGTACAACTCGTTCACTTGGCAAAGGTTGTGTGTTATATTTACATCAACAACAAAAATGTGTAGCTGCTGAGGCAAAATGATAGTACTGAACTGATGAGATGTATTCTTTTATTATACTCTTCTCTATTTTCTCATTTGTTTTTATAAGAAGTTACTGTTAAAATCAAAGATAATAAAACGTTTGCACGATGAAAGTGGATAGCAATGTCTATTCCACTCATTGTGTCCCTCTGAAGTTTAAATGAGGAACTACATGCCACTAGCAGACGCCCAGCCTTATTTAGCACTCAGGAAATATTCATTTCTCCTACCCCTCTGGCTCACAGTCTTCTCCCCTTCTTTATTTGCTCTTTTCTGTTTCCAACTGGTTGCATGTGACCACCAGGCTTCCTGACTCCATCATTCTGCTTTCCATACCAATGTTATTGTAACCTTGGGATCTTGGGCAGTGGTGAAAGTTACTCACTGTCCCTGCCATTAGGAAGGGGACAAGCCAGTGCGGGTGGGAGGGGCAGTGGGGAAATTCGGCCTAGAGAAAGGACAGACCACCTTCCAGGAACCACACTGGCTTTCAGAGAGCTTTGTTGGCTGTGGTTCACCCGGCCAGCTTGTAGGCGTCAGGGTGCCCTACGGCTCGGTGTTTAGGCCTCTCTCTCTATTGACACCCTCTGTCTGGAATGCCTCAGTGTGTCCACAGCCATCGGTCTGTAGCTGAGGTCGTGAGATTTACACCTCCAGCCATTTCAACTCCTCCTGGGTCCAGACTTATACTCAAATATCAGCTTAAATCTCTGTATCGGCCTCTTCATGTATAAAATGTGCATTATAATGGTACATTCCTCATAGGGCTATCATACAGAACAAATATCTTAGGAAAGGAGAAGCCCTTACAAGAATCCTGGCACCAGTGCATGTACTCAGTAAGTGTTAGCTGTTAGTATTATTACCTGACATCTCCATGTGGATATCTTAACAGCTATTCCATGTTATCAAGGCCACGAAACAATTCTGGTCCCAACTCCATTCCACACTTATAAATGAATTTCCCAAGGCTTCAGTGATGGGAGTCTGTGTGTTTTTCCACACAATGGACATGGTTACGAAAGGTTGGCCAGGGCCTTCATAATAAGCTGCTCCAAAGTTCATATGAGTGGCCATTGAGACAAGCTACAACCAACTAATGCGAAAAAAAAATAGAACCACTGTCAACTGCTCATGCTAGTATTCTCAGTCCAGAATATCTGGTGAGGGCACTATTATGGACTGAATTGTATAACCCCAAAAGGCATGTTGAAATCCTAACCACCGTACCCGTAAATGTGACCTGATTTGGATATAGGGGATTTTAAAATTATATTAATGAGGCCATAGCAGTGTAGGGTAGGTCCTAAACCTAGTCCCTTCTGAGTTATATAAACAGCAGAATAGACACAGACACACTCAGTGGGAGAGGAAGACAGACAACGGAGCAGATGCACCTACGAGACCAGGAACACAAAGGGTGGCTAGAAGCTGCTAGAAGCTGGAGTAGACGTGAGCCATGCCCTGAATTCAGACAGGTAGCCTCCTGAACTGCGAGAAACTAAATTTCTATTCTCTAAAGCCACCCAACTGTGTTATTTTATTTATTTATTTTTTTCATACGGCAACACTAGGTAACTAACACACATACCTGTGCTTATAAATCCAGCCCAGTGTAAAATAGTGCTCTCCCCTCTGTGGTCTAGCCCACCTGGATCCTGCTGTTTCCCTGTCAGTGTCCTCTGCTTTCACGGAGAGCTATGACAGAGTTGCCTTGATGCTGCTGCATAGACATTCACTTTATTTTTTACTTTGTATTTATGATTAACTAATATTAATTCTAATATTTTCTATGGTTTTTAAATTTTTCTGTGGAGACATTCCTATAATCTATGAATAATAAGAGTTATACGTTTTTCTTTTTGTACTCCCGCGTTAAATATTTAATAGAAATAATGAGAGAAAGCATCCTTATTTTATTGCTAATTAATTTTAAAGAGAATGTCCCACATTTCACCAGGAACTATCATGCTAGTTGTAGTTTTCCACATTCGGGAACTCCTTTTCTGTTCCATGTTTGCTCAGAGTTCTTATGTCTCAGTGTGGTTGGATTTTATCACTGCCTTTTCACCGTCTCTTGAGGTGAACCTGTGTCTTTTCTTCTTTAACCTACACGTGGTGAATTGAATTATTAAACCTTTAATGTTCACTCAAGCTTGCATCCTTTAAATAAACCCCCTTGATCATGGCGTATTACATGCTTTATACCTTGCTGGATTTCTTTGCCAGCATTTTATGTAGGTTTTTGCATCTCAATTGCTTAGTGTGCTTGTCCTGTAACTCTTCTTATACCTTCCTTTTCTAATTTGGTATCAATATTAAAGTCGCCTTAGGGAACAAGTTGGGAAGCATCTCATAGTTTTCTTTTCTTTATTGACTGTGTACAAGATTGAAATGATCTGTTTTTTGCGTGTTGGCCATTGAGTTGATTCCATCTTTGTAGGGAGATCTTGAACTACTGACCCATTTTGTATAGTGATTAAAGGCCTCTTCTGATGCTACTTTACTTAGACAAATTTCCACTGCATGTTTTTAGGCTTTTAGGATTTCATCTTTAAATATCATGTGGTTATCACTGTTTTCCACCTCATCCAGGTCAATTAATCCCAGATTTTCATTTTCCTGAAGTGAGAGTGTGTATCTACTCCTGGTACCAATTCCCTTATCTAAGACTTATTTGCAAAGAAAGATACAACCCAGCCTCCTTCAGTCCATAATGTGAGGTTACAGTCTCATATTACGTGATTTTTTTTGTAGTTGTTTTTTTGTTTCATTATTTTTTTCTTTTACGTATTATGTAATTGTTCTTTTTCTTAAAATTTTTTTATTTACTTTTTTTTTTTCTTTTTTCATTTCACACCTATCTAGCAGTTTTAGGAAACCTGGTGGAGTAGTGGTTAAAAGCTACAGCTGGTAACTAAAAGGTTGGCAGTTCAAGTCCACCGGGCGCTCCTTGGAAACCCTATAGGGCAGTTCTACTCTGTCCTTTATGGTCCCTATGAGTCAGAATGGATTAGACAACAACAAGTTATTAGTTCTAGTGGTTTTAAGGTTGTGCATTTCAGGTTCAGGTCTTTAATCTAGCTGAGAACCGACTTTGGGTTCAGTGCGGTGAGGTACCCAGTTGCATCTGTGCATCAAGAGAAGGCGCCTCAAGAACTAGGGGAGGGGGCGGCAGGGATGCTCAGAGAGGGGCACCCGGGGGAGGCGCAAGGTCCCAGACAGCCCTACCACAAGCTGGCGGGGAACAGGAAAGAGCTGGCTTCGGGAGCCTTTTGTGACAGTCCCAGCCCACCCAGCCCCACCTGGACCTCAGACCCACCAGTCTGGCAGGTCCCAACAGAACTAGGGGAAGCATAAGGCCATAGAGGGCGAGACCCAGGGTACACACTTGAGCCTGATCACAGTGCATATGATGGGATAGGAGGGCAGAGGAGGCACATGAGGACTTGGGTCCAGACAGTGGACACAGAAGGGTGGGAACTTGTGGTTAGCGTCAGGATCTGAACGTGGAGGCCTTCGAGATGCACTTCCAGGAGGAGAAGGCAAAGCCACAGAGGCCACACTGCCTGGCACCCACCCCGTCCCCCTCCCAGGGCCCCAGACTGGACTCACCGCCTGCATTGCCCTAGGAGAGCTCCCCAAGTGTGGTACTCTTATTTTGAGGAGCAAGAGCGCCAGCCCTGGTCTAGGCTAGGGAATTTATTTCCTCTGCTCTCATCATGGGTGTGAGCGGACTCTTGTTTGCACAGACTAAAGACGAATTATCAAAATGAGCTCAAGACTCCAGATTTGACTTAGATATCATAAATTAAAACAGAGAAATACAACTTTAGCCTACCTTGTTCCTGCCTGGAGCCCAAGTTGCATTAAAAAACAAAAACAAAAACCTGAACAAGATCCCAGAGGGAGTGAGTGATAGGAGCCTCCTTTTGCCACCCTCCTGTGGTCCCAAGCTTTCTCTTTTCCCACTTCACAAGACTGTATCAACTGCTCTGAGATTTTTAGAATAAAGATGCCCAAGAATATCACTGCTCTCACCCTGTGAGGATTTCCCCAGTGCTCGGTTAGACTAAGAGTGAGACTCCTCCAGAGGCTTCCGGGTCCTGTGTACTAGACGGTCAACACACCGAGGTTCAGAACCACTTCATTTTTCCTGCAATTGGGCATGACCCCAGGACATGTCTCTGAGAATGCTGACACTTCCAGAAGCCAATGACCCTCTCACTGAGTTTCTCTCTGTCTTGGTCTCAAAATCAGTCAGGACAGCTTGTCACCTCAGGAGTGTTTCTGTTCAAGGAAACCTAAGCAACATTATGGGTTTGTCCCTCACACCCTGCAAACCTGCCTCCTCTGAGTGGGGCGAGGAGCTACTGAAACATTGAAATCATTAAAACTAGCAGAAGCCACAGCCCATGGTACTGGGAGAAAACTGGGAGGGAGAGAGAGGTGGAGCGGTATAAAGACCCAGTTGTGAAGGCGACCAGCGACCAAGATGTCAGAAGCCACAAAGCTGACAGAAGCTGAATGGCCTCAAACCTGCTGCTCCTGAGCCCATTTCTTCTTTCAATGGAAAAAGCCTTCCCCTGCTCTTATGCGACTGGGCTGGAAGGGCCTTTGACTTATAACATGAAGCAACCTCCAGAGCCTCTTGGGGCAAGTGATGGTCAAGGAGGCTCTGCCCAATCCCACCCTGCCCTTCCCACTCGTCAGAGGACCAGGAATTTCAGTCTTCCAGCTCCCGAGCTGATCTAGTGACTTGTAACAGGATTTCACTGGACCTCGAAACTTTGAAAGATGGGAAATACTGCCTGGGTCCTGGTCTCATTACAGAACTTACATACAGGATAAGAAGAGGAGTTTGGGGCTTGACACTTGACATCTTAGCAAAGGTTTCTGTTTGTTTAGGAGGGAAGAGGTAAAAGAAGGCAGTGTCTACTATGCTCTTTTCCATTTCCCATAACTCCTTACCTGAGAGCGTCTTCGTGAAATCCTCACAAAGATGCTCTCAGGTAAGGAGTTATGGGAAATGCCTTGGTTTACTCTTAAACTTTGCCCTTGAGGCATTTTCTTCATGGAGGGCATGTAAAATGTTGTCCGTTCAAGGAAGCACTCTAATTCTTATGTAGACTTTCTACAGAATGACTATGTATGAAAACTAAACTTGGTACTTCAGCAAAGAGGTTACTTCTCAGGGAAGGCCCATGGGGAAGTTTATACGAAATTCTGTGGTGCTGCCATTATTCCAAGGAGCCCTGGTGGTGCAAAGTTTAAGTGCTTGGCTGCTAACCGAAAGGTCAGTGGTTTGAACCCACCCAAAGGCTCAAAGGAGTAAAGATCTGGCAATCCTCTCCCATTAAGATTAAAACTCAGGAAACCCTGTTGGGACAGTATTGCCTTCACTCTGGGCAGCAATGACTCACAAATCCACTCGATGGCACCTAGCAACAAGAACAACAAGCCATTGCTCCCAATGTGCCTGAAACGCCTCTCTGGGGAAGGCCGGCCTTCAGAGCCAGCTCATGGCCACATCTGAATTGAGACTCATTTTTTGTTACCACACCTTATTTTGGGTCCCAAAATTTAGTTTCCATTTTATTCACCAGACTTGACTACAGACATCTTTCAGATATTGTCAAAATTAATTCTATTCTGTAATAATGATTTTCCATCAAGTGTATATTCCCAAGCGTTTCCAAGAGGCTGGAAAAACTTTCCAAAGAATCATGTCCAGCGCCATGTTGTGCAGTGACTACAGTATTAACACAGTATATTTACCCACATAGTGCCCACGTTTTCCGATTTCCTGAAATACGGCTGAAATTCCAAGTCTACCTCCTGAAGCACTTCCATTAGCATCTCATTTGGGAGAAGTCTGGTGGCGATGAATTCTCTCAGTTTTCCTTCCCTAAGAATGGCACTGTTTTTTCTTTACTCCTGAAGGTAATGATTGGATATAGAAATCTGGGGTAATGTTTCTGATCTTCAGTGTTGAAAAAATGTTTTTTCACAACCTTTCGGCCTCTGTGGTTTTCTGATAATGAAGAAAGAGTCAGTGAAATTATTTTTCCCATGTGAAATCTATTGTTTTCTCTCTAGCTTCTTCCTGGGTATTTTCTTGATCTTTGTTATTCTGCAGTTGATTATGATGTACTGTATTTTTGTGCAAATAATGCACACATTATAGATATTTTTTGCCAACTGAGCCTTCCCCTTCCCAGGTACTCTTATGAGAATGGTGCCTAATTTTATTTATTTTTTTTATATGTTGGTGTAAAAAACTAGCATAGCATGCTTGCAAATATGCCGGTTTGGGGGGAGGGGAGCGTGTGATTTGCAAAAAACACATAACACAATATTTGCATAAAAATATGATATTTTCACATAGAATTCTTTAGGATTAACCTGTTGGGGTTTGCTGACCTTCTGAATCTGTAAGTTTACGTCTTTCATCAAATTTGGAAAGTGTTCACCCAGTATTTCATCAAATATGTTTTCCTACAGCACACATTTTCTCCACTTCTTCTGGAGTTCTGATAAATAAACAGACTTTTTCTCTAATTCTTGAGGCTCTGTTCATTTTTTTCCATATTTTTTCTCTCTTTTCAGAATAAATATTTTAAACTCATCTATTTTTTTTCTCTGTCATCACCATTCTGCTGTTGAAACTATCAAATGAATTTATTTCTACCATGTAAAATTTTCCTTTGCAAATAGCACCTATTATCTTTCCCTTTATTTAAAAAGTGTACGTGTTATTTCTTGGAGAATGATTAGAATAGCATTTTAAAATCTGTATCTTATGATTTCAAGACTACAAGTCCGGCTTAATTTTATGAGAATTTTTTTCCTTTTTGTTTTTAGCAGTCTATTGACCCAGTTATGTTCAGGCTCCAAGTTCTGTCCCATCTTCTGTATTCTATGGTTCAAATGTTCAATTTTTGAAGGCTTTGCAGCTGTATTCAGATCTAATCTATGTGAGCGCCACTCAGTCTGGAACCTTGATGGCGTTCTAACCCATAGTGCGGCTCTTAAAGGATTTGATAATGCTTCTTAGGGTCAGGGCAATGCAGATGCATCTGGGGGGTGAACCAGGAGTTCATGGCAAGTCTGCAGAATCTCTTTCTTGCACAGTCTCCTCTCTTTATTTCTCTGCTGCTGTCTGAGTTCTGAAGGAGTGCTTTCCTGGCCCACTGGCAGGAATGCAGGGGCTTTAATCTCCTCATTCTGTCGTGCACATAAGTGACTGGTTCTACCTATGGGGCCAAAGCACTGGATGGACAACCAGCCAAAAGGCTGGCAGTTTGAACCTGTCAAGAAGCACCTCAGAAGACAAGCCTGGCTATCTGGTTTTGAAAAGTCTCAGCCTTTGAGGTAGAATTGACTAGGTTCCAGTTAACAGCAGAGAGAGAGAAAAAATATATTGGAGATTCCTCTACACTCGTTGGCCCTTCCATACTCTGGTCAGAGAGAAGGACTCTCCTCTGCCACAGTTTCACGTGTCTGCCCACCTGCCTGTCTCTCTCCTTTACGGACCCTCTATCCCATTTATATGAGAGAGGGCTTCTCTTGGAGCTGTTTCTGTCCACAACAGATGTGCAGCTCTGGGATTTGGGCTCATTTAATTTCAACCTCTGGAATGTTCATACTCTATGTTCTGGTTTCCCACCCCCGCCCCATCCACCTTCAACAGTTTCCCTTGCAGAATCCTCAGATAGTGTCCCATGCATTTGTCCAGATACTTAGCTGTCAGATACCAGCATAGCCACCGGCGGAAGTGCTGGCTGTGGTTGAGGGGGAAGGGAGTGTACACTGCAGGAGCTGCAAGACCTGGCTGCCTTGTGTGAGCAGGACGGGGGTGTGCTGAGGGACGAGTGCTGAAGGTGCTGAGTCAAGGGGAGTTTAATATAAAGTTGGGTCAAGGAGAGTTTGTTGAGAAGGATTTATTACCGTAGCAAGGGTTCTGGAAATGGGTTTAATATGCTGTGGGATTGCTTTTGGAAGGTTGGAAAAGGCAACGGCCCAAATTCTATGAAATCGAAATGCCAGACCTACTGTGTCGGGTGTTGGAAGAAGAAATAAAAGCCTCCAATATGTGGGCATGTCTGAGTTAGTCTTCTATAAGACCATTTCTTGGAGGTTCTGAAGGACACCCATTTCATCAAAAGAATAAGGAATGCGGAGATGAGGGGAGCACCAGCAACATGGAGCTTACCAATATGTATCCTTTGCAGGGGGTCCCTGGGTGCCACAAACAGTTAAGTGTTCTATACTAGCTGAAAGTTTGGTGGTTTGAACCTACCCAAAGGCACCTCAGAAGACAGTCCTGACGATCTGCTTTTAAAGGATCACAGCCTTGAAAACCCTACTGAACACTTCTACTATGCCCACATGGGGTTGTCATGAGTCAGTAATGACTTGATGACAGCTAACAAGAACAATTCTCTATAGGCTCAGGAAGAACAATTCTCTGTAGGCTCAGGTTTTAGTGGAGGCTGGGCTGCCTAGTAGCAATGTAAATCATGGTATCCCAGCTGAACAGAGGCCAGGTGGAAGTACTTAACTGTCAGAAACAAGTTGTGTGTAGATTACCATAAAGGTCAGTAGCTCAGAGTATTAGTTATCTATTGGTACATAAGAAATTATCCCCAAACTTATCAGGTGTGAGATAAATGGAAAAATATTAAACCCATTCTGATAAATTTGGAACCAGACAAAAATTTTGGTATCACTCAACATAGTTTTTAGGTGAAGGAATAAACTAGAAAATTTAAATAACTAGTACAAGTATTAAGAGAGATATTTAAAATAATGATGATATAATTACATACCTGCATAAAAGACAAATGCATCAAAATCAATGGTTTCTCTCCAGTATAGAATAAGGGTCTAAAATTGGCAAGGGTGGGAAGGGCAGACCCTTCTCTTTCCCCTACTACTTGACTGTACCACACTGTGTCCAAAAGTGTAAAATATTTAGCAAAACATTGTTTTAACCAGAGCAGCAAAGGACCTCTATGAGGGAAAACAATGTATTAAAGTACATAAAATGAAACCTGAATATATGCAAAAATATGCCATATTTTCAAATGGGATGTCTTGTGAATTAAATGGAGGTCCTTAAAACTAATATATAAGTGGAATGCATTTCTAGCCGGAATATTAAGATAGTTGTTTTTGAACTGTATACAGTAATCATATGCTACAAATAGTACAGTAGATAACAAAGAATAGATAACAAAGAATATTCCTGTTGTCACGAGACTTGGAGGCGATTTTTGACTCAAAGCGATCCCATCTGACTGCCCCATAGGGATTTCTAGGTTGTAATCATTATGGGAGCAGAACACCAGGTCTTTCTCCCTTGGAGCCACCTGGTGGGGTCGACCTGCCAAACTTTCTTTGGATTAGCAGTTGAGCACTTAATCGCTGCAAAACCAGGGCAGTTTTACCAAAGTAAAACATAAAAAAGCAGGATAGTAACAGGTGTCTACCTCGTTGGGTAACAGAACAAATTGATATTACATAGCATAGAAGCTGACAAGTCAACCAATGAAACAAAATCTGTTAAGAAGTCACAAGAACCATTGATACAAAGGTCGTATTTCAAGAAAATTATATTTATTTAATAAATGGTGCTGACTCAAGTGATCGTTCTGGGGGACAAAGCTTGCAAAAATGTGATACACAAATCATAGATTTAGAAAATCATGTGAAATGGAGAGGACAAGGCTTAATAACAATTTCCATTTTACACAGAAGGATAAAAGTTAAGCACTTGAACAATGAGCAGTGAATTCAAACAGTTCATTCAGAGTAAATCCACATGCCCAATAAACATAGTCCAAGTTAAGAAAATATCAAACTGCCAGTGAAACTGGCACAATTTAAAAATCAGCACCACCTATGGCTGGCTGGGCTGTGGGGAGAAGGATGCCCTGAGACGTGGCTGGAGAGGTGCATTATGGCAGCCTCTAGGGGAAAGAAAAGGCCATGGCTCTGTACTTTTAACATTCTTTGAATTGGAAATCTCACTCTGTGGAGTCTATTCCACAGAAACAAATCCTGTAGTACACAAAGTATAGTTATTATTAATATGACCAAACTTTGACTGTCCATTGATGGTGGAATGATAGATAACTTATGGTAAAGCTACATCCTCAATAAAACAGGGAGTCATTAGAATGAAAAAGAGTTGTAGTAGTTGAGTGGGAGAAATCTCTATGAAGTATTATGGAAGTATTACTGAAACAATCAAGGTGCAGAGAAGTGTATATAAAATGAGCACATCTGGGTTAAACAATATCAATTGTTTGAATATGCTTGAATACCTGTTTATGTGTGTGTATAAATGAGAAGAGAAGGATACATGCAAGTCTGTGCGTGCTTGTTTAAGCAAGGATAGGAGAGACTACTTACCACATTGTTAACATGAATTACCTTGGATTCACTTGTGGGAAAGAACAGGAGGAGGAGAGTTAGAACATGCAGGAAGAGTGGACTTAAAAAGCATGGATGATAATGTTTCCATTTTAGTGGTGTTGTGTATGGACAAATAAATGTGTCTTGAGCAGAGAAAGCCAGAATATTCCTTAGAAGTAAGGATGGCTTTGGACATGTTATCAAGAGGGAGCAGTCCCTGGAAAAGGACATCATGCTTGGTAAAGCAGAGGTCCAGGGAAAGAGAGGAAGACCCTCAATGAGATTGATACAGTGGCTGCAACAGTGTGCTCAAATATAGCAACTATTATTAGGATTGCAATGACCGGGCCGAGTTTTGTTCTGCGGTGCCTAGGGTCACTGTGGGTCAGAACTGACTTGATAGTTTCTAACAACAACATGTATAAGTCCAGATAAAGTGTACTGAGTTGCTATCATCTATTTAAATTATTCATGTAAGTTAAACACCCAAAAATATAGTGTTAGTGCCATATCTAATGACTTACAGAGAATCAAGGTAGAATGTCAAGTGAAAGAAGGGGCGAGAGCAATGTGGGTAGAGTGAGACCAAGTTTCCATAAAAGCAAACACCCCAGCAGATGTACTTGTGTACCTGTGACTGTGTATTTGTGTCCCTGCAGAGAAATGTAGGGAAGGACACACGTGTGTCTATTAACATTGGATACCTTGTGGGAGTGGGAGCAAATTACATATGAGGGTGGGACCCTGATGTAACTTTTTTGTCATACAAATCTGTAATCTTGAAAATGTAATAAAAAACGATTTCAGAACTTTGGAAATTGATAAACATCATAGATACATGTATATTTTAACATGTTTCGTTAGATATTTTAAATAGGTGAAAATTTTCTGTAATGACAGACAAAAGATTTTAATCACTGGAAGGAGAGCACACCACAGACAGTAATAATGAGATCCAGTGCATTTCTTCTTGTTCTTGGAACCAGTGAGCTCTTCTGGTCTCTATAACTGGAAATGACCAAAAACAATTTTGGGAAGTCAGTAGAGTTACCCCTCAAAGACGTTTGCAAGCACATGTCTACAGCTAAATGTAGAAGGCTGGACACCATGTGCGATTCACTAGGTAACTCATGATGCTCCAGAAAATTCTCTTTCCTGGATGTGCTGGTACCACCTCCTCCCTGCCTTGACCCACTGTATAACCCGCCTTTGTGCATTCGAGGCCCTTTTCAGGTCTGAGCCTAGAGCATAAAAGAGGACATCAACTGGGAAGGTAGCTTTTAAGAAGAAATATGTTGATCAAAAGACTTCAGAAAGCAGTACCTCCCCAGCCAGCCTCTCCCCAGCCTGGGAATGCCAACCCCTCCCACTCTGATACCTCTGAGAATCTCTGATTTTTTGTTTTGGATCCTTAGGAGACTGCAGAATTTACCTGGCCTGAACACCTTGGCTCTTCTCTGCCTGTGACCCTCTCCCTCACAGGAGCTGTCTCTGTCACTCTGAGGCATACACACAGGACAGACTGTAGATGGAGGTGCCCATCCTAGAGGCCCTGCCCTCCTTTCCTCTGCCCTCTGTGGTCTCATCTCCCAGAGAGATGGATACATCCCTGTCATGTCCAGGGTTTCCCCACACCTGGCATTTGATGTTGTGACTGAGACTTGGTCTTTGTTGTCCACTGTTGAGTCTGGGCCTGAATTTGCCTCTTCCATCCATACCTCTGGTCACCTGTGTTCTCGCTGTTCTCCCCAGGTTAAGAAGCCTCTCCTCTCTTTTGCTTCTTTCATCTCAGACGGCCTTTTTCTTCCAGTTCTTTGACCTCGGGACAGGTCAGATTTGACCACAGGGGGGAAAAAATTAACAGGATTTATTGACGTGTCAAGAACTGGAATGTACAGCTTTATTTAAAGGAGAAGAAAAAGTTCCAAAGCTCTACCCCTTACCCGAGGACATGCTCTACAAGAAGTACCCTGCAAGCACTGGATCAACTGTTATCCAGAAACGGTTAACACCCAGGGGGATTTTTCTACACCACCTCCCACTTACATTCCCCTAATGAGGCAACAACAATGCATCCTAATCATAACCCCAAATTCACCCTAGGAGACCAGAAGACATGGCTGGGGTGAATTCATTTTCCTTCACCGGGCCCTCCTCTCCTCCTGCCAAGCCCTACCTCTTTCTCTGCCTGTATGCTGCTGGGAAGGGACCCAGAGTCCTTGGTTTAGGGCTTTATGCCCACTGCTCACCTGCAGGCAGGTTTCCTGACACCCTGACATCTCTCTGGCCACGCAGCGGAAGCCGTGCTCACGGGTCACCAGCCACTCCAGGGTGGCTGCGTGGGGGCTCTCCCCATGCTCCTCCCCTTGGTCGGTGGGGTCCGGAGTACAGGTCTGGGGCCCCTTCTGCCAGGGCTCCAGGGTGCTGACCAGGGACTCAGTGTTGGCCAGACTGGGGGCAGAGCCGATGGTGCTCTCCTCAGAGAGCTCGGCCTTAAAGACCTGGGGCATCTTGCCCACGGGGTCAAAGGAGGTTTTGGTCTGCCAGGCGACCGCCACCCCCTTGACTGTGTGCACCTGGGTGAAATATGCGCACCTGACCCATCGCTTTCCTGGGGCAGCCCCGTAGCTGGAGGAGTGAGAGGTCTGCTCGGTGGAAGATGAAGGAAAAGAGCTCTCTGATGCTTTTGGAATCTTCCTGGGCCTGGAACTTGGGCTTTTTGCTTGGGATGTTGTTGACTCTTGGGCATTTTCCTCTTGGATAGAGACCTCTGAGAATAGAGAGTAGATTTAGTTGAGCTTTCAGGGTCCTTATCCTCACCTGGGAGCCCAAATCTTTGGTCATAGGGACCGCTGGAGGCCTCTCCATCACCACATCCTCCACCTCTGCAGACCCCATGCTTTCTTTCTTCTCCCCCAGAGACCCACCACCCTTTGGGGGCACTGCTGTGGAAGACAAAGTCTCCATTGTCGAGTGGCACTGTTTATGGTAGTTCATTTTTTAAGAAGTTATTTTTCTTTAATTCCACATTTATTGAATTCCAATGAATTTGTTCCTTTGGAACTTAGAAATGACCTCATTCCCATGAAACTTCATAATAAATGTGTGACGTCATTGAAAGAAATTTTCTATGAGGGTTTTTTTCTTAGTAAATTTGGGGTGTAAGCACTCAAACAAGAGCAATGCTAACCTCTTTTCAACGTCTTTTCCTGAAAGGCTCTTTTTACGGAGAAGTTATACTTAAAGAGAATAATGCGTATATTTAGTTAAGACTCTTACATGTATACCTCTTTCTTGTACCCTTCTTAACCAAGCTACAGTAGAGGATTAAAATTGCTTTTCTCGGAATAGAAGCCCTTGTCCTTATTAGAGGAACTCCTTCAGTGTGAGGCAGAAAGAGATGTCCGTATCTGAGAACCTGATGCCAGAAACCTCAGACAGACAGCACACAACCACCTTAACTGGGTGTGTCTGGGTGGGTTGCCTATGTCAACCTAAAGGTCTGTGTATGTTTGTGAATATGTGGGAAGGACTGTAGACTTCAGGATCCAGAAAGAGATAGAGCTAGGTGGTGTGTGTTGGATGGAGGGAAAGCTCCAGAGACAAGATCCAGAGACGGAACCTGCCAGTAGTGTGTTAGAGGGATACAGAGACCAAGGAGGGAGCAGAAAGCAGGGCTCAGCCACTGAAAGGCAGAATGGGGCAGCAACAGAAAAGACAAAGGGGGTACACTAGTTGGAGAAAGGATGGAGAACTGGGAATGATAGCAGAAACTGAGGTTAGCTATAGTTGGAATTTGAAAATTCTTGCTAGGCTTTGAAAACATCATGCTGATTGAAGAAAGTCACAAAAGGACAACTACTGTATGATCTTACTTGTATGAAATAAGCAAATATGTAGAAACCGAAGATTATTGCGGGTTGCCAGCTGTGACAGGGAGGCGGGAAGGGCAAGTTTTTCCTTTGGGGGCATTGAGGTTATGTTAATGGTTGTAGAATGTTTTGGAAAAGGATACTGAGAATGGTTACATAACTTGAAGAATGTAATGAGCAGCAATGACTCATACGCTAGAAATTTTTGAGTAACTGTGTTTTGTGTATATTTTCAACACAATTAAAAAAGGTTAAGATTGAAAAAAAATGTATAGCTGTCTTTGCTTTGAAGAATTGTTAAGTCATTGTGAAAATATGGACAGGAGACCTTGGAGGAGAAGGGAAATCCACAGAGCTAGAGGGCCAGAGCCTTCCTGGACCTTCTGCCTGAGACCAGGCTGAGGGCTGTGACAGCTCACAGTGACTGGGAACTCTGGATGAACGTGTGTTACTATGCTCCATCACACCACCCACTCCCAAAACTTCCTGATACATTTTTTATATATTTTTAATTCACATGGTATATTCATTCAATCTCATTAAAAAATTAAGTGCAAGTCTCTGTAACCACACTTCTCCCTGGTCCTATACCCACGGCCCCAGTTGCCCATTTGCTTCCTTTCCACTAACAAAGCAGGAGGGTTCACAGATCTGGCATGTCTACTCCTGTTCTGGAAAGCCCCTCAGATCATAGTTGAATTCTATAGTTCACTCAGGTATTTATTCCTTAATTTATTTATTCACATTACAAATTCTTATTGTCTACTAATTGACAGGAAGTTTTTTCAGGTGAAAGCCTCAGTGATCCCTTGTGGTCCTTGTTTCCATGGTGAATCAAACCCCTTGCTGCCCAGCACCCATCACACAGACTAAATTTCCTCCCACCCTTACCTCGGGCCTTAGAGAAAGGCCTCTTCCTCACGTATTGCTGCTCCATCTGGCTGGGTGAAGATGAACCAGGAAGGATGGTCACCGGCAAGATATTTCTCCTCCTCCCATGTAGAGATGATGTCCCAAACTCTCACAAGTTGGGGACATTGATTTAGGATGAACCATTTGTACTTTGGTATCCAAAGTCGCTCTCCCGCAGCAGACCTCAGACTGACAAGCTCTCCGAAGAGCAGTTGGGATCTGAGTGAGCACCAAGGCGTCCAGTAACCCTCGTGTGACATCATCGCTGACATCGCTCAGTTCCGAGGGCCCACTTTGAACCCAAATGCGGCAACAAGAAAAAATATGCAACTGTTGTGGCAGGAGTTAGGAGGTTGAGAAGAGGGAAATTATATCTTAAAAATTAATTGAAATTTTTCCTCAAAGAGATTATCATTCCTGGGGAAGGGAACTGTGAGTTCAGGGAACAGCAGAGTGTGATGAGCTGTTTTTCTCCCAAACCCCTCCTCTGGCCTTGAATCACATCTCTCCAGCCCTGGAGACACAATGTCCACTCTGAACACCTCTCAGGTCTCCTTTGCCACTTAGGCTTCACACAAGCTGTTCCCTCTGACTAGTGGACATTCTCTCCCTTCCTGTTGACTGGTTCTTCCCCCACGGTTCCCAGTCTGTGGTCCTGCTTTATGTATTCAGAGCACCTAGTAATCCTCCATCATAGCACTGGGTCATAGGAGATGCTCATTTTCAAATTCGTGTCTTCCAAATGGGTTGTAAATAACTTGGGGACAAAGATGGGGTCTGCCTCGTATTTGGCAGTCCCGGAAAGTGGGATAGTGCCTAACACATAAGACATACTCAGTATACCTGTGTTGATTAAATGAACGAAGACTCCCCCAAATCACTCACCCTTCACAGGCATCCAGTGCAGAATGGGTTTTTTGGTCTGTTGCCTGGAGGTACCATCACTCGGTGGTGGAGTCTAGGCCACTCTCTCTTGAACTCCTGACTCTAAGCCCCAGGAAGTATGACTGTGAAGCTTCTTGGCCTGTCCACATGCTTCTCCCTTGGAGCCACTAAAAAGGGTAGGATTACAGCATCACAGAAAAGCAGGGAGACTCAGGATGTCTATGGTCAACCTGCCTGGGAGGCTTAGGAGAGCCCTCGGGGAAAGGTCCACTGTCCTCTGCTTGATCTGGAGGTCTGCTTTTGTTTGGGGAAATTTAGAGAAGGAACAAGCAAACTGTTGACACATTTTAAGGCAGAGTTTGGGAAGTTGTGTTTGGTAGGCAGAGGATAGCCTGAGGATTTGAAGGAAAATGAAAGATGTCAACAGGGTAGCAGAGAGGGCTTGTTTTGTTTGACTACAGAAGGTAGAACAGGGAGAAGTGGTTGGAAACATAAGAAAAAATCTTCTGTCCATCCACTCATATTTCCAAATTTAGGTCAAGCATCCCTTCTTGGTGGAAGACTTTCCAGCCCTACACCTGGTAGAATTTACCACCTCTGCTCTGTACTCTATTGTACTTAAGAAACTTCTCTGCCACAACTCAAAACAGACTTGATTGCATTTACTTGCTGTGCTGGTTGCAAAAATGGCCACATGTTCTCCTCTGTCTGTATCCATGCATTCTCATATGACTTTGCAACTCCCTTGGTCTTTAAGAGCAAGAGTCTTCCTCCAGTCCTTGAACTGGGACTGATCTATGATTGCTTTGGCCTTTGGGACAGTACCAAGACTAATAGAAGCGGAGACTTGCAATGGCCAGACACCGTGGCTTGCCCTCTTAGGAAAAACCAAACCTATCGCTCTTGAATATATTCTAACTCATAGTGACCCTGAAGGACAGAGTAGAACTGCCCCATAGGGTTTCCAAGGCTGTAATCTTTACAGAAGGAGACTGCGACGTCTTTCTTCCGCAGAGCGGCTGGTGGGTCCGAACTGAAGTCCTCTCCTTTAGCGACAGAGCCCTTAACCGCTGCACCACCAGGGCTCCTCCTTGCCCTTGTGCTGCTCTTCAAACCCTGAGAACCCATAGGAACAGCCCAGGCCACCCTAATAAATGACAAAAACCATTAGAGGGAGAATCCAGCTGAGAAGATTTCAGGCCCTCTGCCCGCCAGCTGACATGGTGGCTGATTCCAGATACATGAGGGAGCCCAGCCGAGAGTGGCCGAGTCTGGCCCAGACCAGAAGAACCCCAAACTGCCAACCTGCAAAACTGTGAGCAAAGTAACTGGTTGTTATTTTAAGGCACTTCATTTTTGGGTCTTTCATTACACGTAATCAATAACTGATAGATTGGTTAACTGGGCTGTTTCTCTCACGAGACTGCAAGGAATCTTTCCTTAATCATTTCTGTATCAGCAGTTTCTGGCAGAGTGTTGTTCACGTAGCCATTAGACAGTAGAAATTTCTTCATTTACATAATTAAAAAATTTCTGTCATTATGTTTTAATTTTCTTTTATGAATAAGATATGGCTGATTTGAAAGTCTAAGCTGAGCATACATGTATTTTTCTAAGGTATTAATCCTTTTTTCTTGCTATTACTGAAACATGTAGATGTAATTCCAATATTATAGTTCATATTCACTGTTGATATTTTTTTATCATTCTACCTTTCCTGTTTCTTTTATTTTGTTTATTACTTTCTTTTTCCTTCCAGTGATTTCAAAGTTGTGTTATCAATTCCCGTTCTTTAATAGTAAACATGAGATCTTTTCACATGTTTATTTGGTATATTGTATCAAGTTCATATCTCAGTTCTTTCAAACAGTATGATTTTGCTAGTAGCCATCGAGTTGACGCCGACTAATGGTGAACTTAGGTTCAACAGAAGTAAACGTTGCCAGGTCCTGTGCCATCCTCACAACTGCCAGCAATTTAGATTCCATCATTACGGGTTATGTGCCAGTCCATGTCACCAAGAGTCTCCCACACCCTTGTTGGCCTTCTACTTCACCAACCGTGATATCCTCCTCTAGGACTGATTGATCCCTCCTGATGACATGTCCAAAGCAAGTGAGCTGGACAGTACTCTCTTGTGATCTGTAAGGCTTTAACTGGCTAATTTTCAGAAGTAGATCTCCAGGCCTTTCTTCCTAGTGTGTCTTAGTCTGGAAGCTCCACCGAAACCTGTCCACCATGGATAACCTGGTGATTTTTAAAACACTGGTGGCCTAGCTTCCAGCATCCTAGCAACATGCAAACCGACAGACGGGCGGTGATACAAACGGGATGTTGTTGTTGTTACGTGTCAGCAGGGCAGTTTCAGTTGAGAGCGACCCCACATACATGAGAAGGAAATGCCGCCATGTCCTATGCCGTCCTCACAACCGTTATCATGCTGGAGCCCAGTGTTACAGCCACTGTGTCAATCCGTCTCATTGAGGGTCTTCCTCTTTTTCACTTTCTACTTTCCAAGCATAATGTCCTTCTCCAGGGATCCGTCTCTCCTCATAACACGTCCAAAGTATATGAGACAAACACTCACCATCCGTGCTTCTAAGGAATGTTCTGGCTGTACATCTGCCAAGACAGATTTGTTTGTCCCTCTGGCAGTCCATGGTATATTCAATATTGCTCACCAACACCATAATTCAAAGGCAGCAATTCTTCTTTGGTGTTCCTTATACATTGTCCAGTTTTCACATGCATATGAGGCGATTGAAAATGTCATGGCTTGGGTCAGGCACACCTTAGCCTTCAAAGTGACACCTTTGCTGGTCAACACCTTCAAGAGTTCTTTTGCAGCAGATTTGCAATACATTATTTGGTTTCTTGATTGCTGCTTCCATGGGTTTTGACTGTGGAACCAAGTAAAATGAAATCCTTGATAACCTCAATCTTTTCTCTGTTTATCATGATGTTGCTTATTGGTCCAGTTGTGAAGATTTTTGTTTTTCTTATATTGAAGTGCAATCCCTACTGAAGGCTGTTGTCTTTGTACTTCATCAGTACCTGCTTCAAGTCCTCTTCACTTTCAGCAAGGTTGTGTTATCTGCGTATCATTGGTTGTTAATGAATCTTCTTCTAAACCGAATGCCATGTTCTTGTTCATATACTGCAGTTTTTGGATTATTTGCTCAGCATACAGATTGAATAAATGTGATGAAAGGATACCACCCTGACACAAACGATTCCTGATTTTAAACCACATAGTATCCCCTTGTTCTGTCATAAAAACTGCCTCTTGGTCTATGTACAGGTTTCACATGAGCAAAATTAAGTGTTCTAGAATTTCCGTTCTTTGAAGTGTTATCCATAATTTGCTATGATTCACATAGTCTAATGCCTTTTCATATTCAATAAAATATAGGGAAACTTTTTTCTGGTATTCTCTGCTTTCAGCCAAGATCAGTCAGACATCAGTAATGATATTCCTCGTTCCATATCCTCTTCTGAATCCAACTTGAATTTCTGGCATTTTTCTGTCAATATCCTTTTGCAACTTCTTTTTAATGATCTTCAGCAAAATTTTACTGGCTTTTGATATTAACGATATTGTTCGATAGTTTCCGCATTTTGTTGAATCACATTCCTTGGAATGGGCCCAAATATGTATCTCTTCCAGTGGGCTCGTGAAATTTCTCGGCATAGACAATTGAGCACCTCAAGCACTGCATCAGTTTGTTGAAACATCTCAACTGGTAATCTGTCAATTTTTGGAGTCTTATTTTTTGCTAATGCCTTCAGTAAAGCTTGGACTTTTTCCTTCAATACCATCAGTTCTTGATCATATGCTACCTCCTGAAATGGTTGAACATCGACCCATTTTTTTGTTCTACAATCACACTGTATTCTTTCCACCTTATTTTGATGCTCCCTGTGTTGTTCAATATTTTGCCAATACAATTCTTCACTATTGCAACTCGAGGCTTGAATTTTTTCTTCAGTTCTTTTAGCTTCGGAGATGCCACGCGTGTTCTTCCCTTTTATTTTTCTAACTCAAGGTCTTCGCACTTGTCGTTATCATACTTTGTCTTCTTTAGCTGCCCTTTGAAATCTTCTTCTCAGCTCTTCTACTTCATCATTCCTTGCATTTGCTTTCACTACTTTATGTTCAAGAGCAAGTTTCAGAGTATTTCTGACATCCATTTTGTTTTTTTCTTTCAGTATAAGGGCTGTGTTTGAGGATACCATCATTTTTATAACTAGCAAGTGTTCTCGTCAGGGCAGTTATTGACTGTAGCCAGGCACCATCTAGTTCTTCTGGTCTCAGGCTGATGGAGTCTCTGGTTTGTGTGGCCCTTTAGGGAAGGCTTTTTATACAAGGAATTATACTTAAAGACAGAGCATAATTTGCATTTTTGTGTATAATTTAAAAAAAAATTTTTTTTTTAAAGCTTCTCCTTAAACCCTTAACCAGTTCACTGCAGGATATTAAAATTGCCTTTCCCTGAACAGAAAGCTCTCCCCATGTCATTATGAGAAATACTCCTTCAGTCTGAGGCATAAAGAGGTGTCCATATTTGAGAGTCTGATGGCACAAAACTCAGTAGCCAAGACACAACCACATCAACTGAGTGTGTGGGTGGGTTGCATTTGTCAACATAAGGGTCTGTATTTTTCCAAGTATGAGGGTAGGATTGGTGAGTTAAGGAAGAAAGAGATGGAAGCAGCTTGGGGACTGCAAGCTCAGTGACAGACAGAAGATGTGGCGGGGGATCTCTCGAAAGGGTTTTAGAGGCCAGTCAGAAAACTAGGAAGCAGGAGGAAATAGGGCCAGTGGAGGCAGCACTGGAGTAGTGGTGGAGAGCAGCAAAGATAATGGTAGTGAGGAGGGCAAAAAAACTGGCCTGAAAAGAGTAGGCAATTTGAGACCCTAGACAAAATTCAGGTTAAGCAGGAGTGTAAAAAAATTCTATACCTATCTTTGCTGTGATGGTTTGTTAGACCCTTGGGGAGAGGTGGGGAGGAGACATAGGAGGAGAAGGGGAGTTCCTGGATCTAGGGGAGGAGTCTGCAAGCCCTCCTTCTGCCCTCAGTGAGGTGGGCCCTGGGGTCCTTCAACCTCCCACTCCCAGAACCTCCTGAGACCTTTTCTTAATTCTTCACATACTATATTAATATCATGTCATTAGAAAATATAATAACTAAGTATGCTTCTCTCTAACCACCATTTCCCCCATCCTACACTCTCTGCCCCACTGGCTTCCTTCCTTTCCACCAGGTACAGATCTAAACAATAGAGGGCCCTGTCTGCACCCGGTTTGGAAAGCATTCGAACCCCCAATGAATTCCTTAGTTTGATCCCTCACTTATTCCTACATTTGTTGTTGATATAAGACTTTGGTTAATTACCTACCAGATGACAGAAAGCGCTTTCTCAGGACAATCCTCCTTATGACCTTATCATTCACCCCAAATCCTTCATCTTGTCCCATCATGGCTCTCTTTTGTGGTGGAAACCAGAGCCTTTGTTTTCTAGCACAGATCAGTTGGGGACAATTTTTCCTCTCACCCTTATCTAGAGTCTTAAAGAAAGGCTTTTTCCACATGTATCACCGTTTCATCCTGTCTGGATGAAGATGTCCAAACATGCTGGTCTTACGAAGGATCTTTATACCTTCTACCAGTTCTTGATGATGCACGACCTTTTGATGACTTGGGGAGACTCTGGTTTAGTCAGGAATTTCCATGATTCAGTAGCTCCAGGTTCTCTCCCACAGGACCTCAGATCGACACCCTCCCCAAAAAGCAGGTGAGATCTGCGTGAGCACCATGGCTTCCATAACCCTGTGTGACATCGTTGCTGACATTGCTCAGTTCCATGGGACCACTTTAAAGTGAAATAGGGCAAAAGGAAAACATGGAACTGTTTAAATAGGGGCTTGAAACCTGCCAGTCCCAGACTGTGAAAACAGGGCTTGTATTAAAAATGAATTGCAACTTTTCCCTGTACTCCATGGGGTTACTATCCCTTGGTGGGGAGAGAGAGAGTACAGGGAATCATTACAGCGTGACAGGGAATTGCTTTTTCCAAAACTGCTCATTTTAGCCTGTTGGAATCATGTCTCTCCAGCCCTGGTCATACAATGTCCACTCTGAATGCCTCTCAGGTCTCCTTAGCCTCTGAGGCTTCACACAGGCTCTTCCCTGTGACTAGAAGGTTTTCTCTCCACTCCCATCTCCTGGCCTATCCTCTGGTGAAGCATGGTTAAAAGAACTGACCCCGTGAAACAGACTGGGCTTATGACCTCACCGACAAATGCTAAGACTCAGGACTTTTGTGGTCAGCCAGAATGGGAGGTTTAGGAGTTGACTTGGGAAAAGTCCATGACCTCTGTATCTTCCATACTCTGCTTTCATTCTGGAAACCGTTTAGAAAAGGAACTAGCAAATAAGGAGATCATTTGAGGAAGAAATTAAGAAAGTTGGGGTGGTGATGGGGAAGAAGCTGACTTCTCAGAGGAAAATAAAAGTTTCAACAGGGAAATGCTAGGGGCTCGTTTTTTGTGACTCCAATCTATAGAACAGGGAGGAGTGGTTGGAAAAAAAAAAAAAAGATAATCTGTACCTATTCACAAATGTAGCAGTTCCCTCAGTGGCCTCACCCTGTCTCCTCAGACTTCTCTCTGGAGAAGACATGGGCTTCCTGGACCTCGGCCTTTTGTCACCCCTTAACTATCCAATCATATTCCCAACTTGATTCAGGCATCACTTCCTGGTTGTGGTCTTACCTAAATATTTTTCTGGCAGATTTGTTCACTTCTTGCTCCGTACTTCATTGTACCTGCAAAACCGATTACCACAGCATGAAACACAATTGCATTTACTTGTTGTGGTTGTTTAAAAAATGTCCACACATTTGTCCTCTCTCCACGCCCAGCCTTCTATGAGACTCTGGAGTGCCTTTCATTAGCAGTAGGAGTCTTTCTCCACCCCTTAGTTGGGGCCGACGTTATCATTGTTTTGGACTTTGGGATACTGGGAAACTTGATAAAAGCAGAGAGTTGAAAGACTTTGCATTGAGACTTTCCCTTTTGTTGCTCTTAAGCCCTGAGAACTCATGGAAGCGAACCTAGGCTAGCCTACTAGATGATGAGAGACCAATGGAGAGAGGATCCTGTGGTGTCACTGAATTGACTTTAGATGAACTGGCTCCCACCTGACCTGGAACCAAATAGTAGACACATGAGGAAGCCGTGCTGTGATCCACTCTGCCTGGCCCAGGTCAGAAGAACCCCAAATGGACAACTTGAAAAATTGTGAGCTTAGTAAATGCTTGCTCTTTTAAGACACTATAATTTGGGGTCATTTGTTACACAGCAATACATGACTGATAACAACTGTTAACTTGGCTGTTTCTCTCAGCAGGCAATAAGGGCACTTCTCTGAGTCATTTCATCATCAAGAGCAACTGCCATAGGGTCTCACATGTAGCTGTTATATAGTAAATCTTTGTTGGCTTCATGGATGAATGAATAATATGAACCATAACTGTGAATCTGCACAAATTCATGTGTGCAAGAAAACATGATATTTCTTTCAATCAACTGAATTCCAACTCAGAGCTCTTGGCTTACAAAATTGCGGTGAAATTTTAACCTTACTTATTTTTAGGGCTTTGTTTTTTTTTCCGTGTTCATTTATTTTTAGGGTGCCCCTCACCCAGATATGCAGTAATTCCTGGAGTCTAATGAAGGACCAAGGTTTGGAGAAGAGCTTTAACACACTCATTGCCCCAGTCTATGTGGGTGATCTCTCTAGAAGCATTGCCTCTGCGGCTTCCATTCCCAGCTGGAGCATGAGAACGTTGGCAGGGCTGGGAACGCCATAAGGGGGTCTGTCTACTTACGTGCCTGCATCACCCTTTGAGGTGTTGCCACTTACCCCAGGGCTTTATCAAGAAGCAGACCTCACCCCTTCCTAACGTCTAGGACTCTGCTCTCTGACTCCCACTCTTCCCCTGGGTTCCAGTTCACTCAGTGTGATTAATCCAGTGAGCTGAGGCTTTTACCATAGACTCTTCAGAGTCTCCAGGTTTCAGGGATTCAACTCTGTGAGTCGAACTACCTCTTTGAAATGAGGTAGGGAAGGAAGGAAAATGCAGAAAGATTTTATGTTGAATTTAATGTTTCAATAAAATTTCTTGCCATGTGTTTTCAAAGGGTCCTGCCTAACGGTTCCCTCTGTTCTCTTACAAGATGCAGGACGATGAGGAAGGAATGTTTGTTGTGTCATAATCTGTGGAAGGATGCAAAGTGCACATGGGGTTCATTGCTCCTGATGCTCACACTATTGCACCCCACCTACTGGGAAATCACCGTAAGTGTTGCTGAGTCCCTCACACATCCACACGGAACAGCTTTCGGATTCTCATAAGCAGGAGTTATTTGTGTCCTAAGATGAGCCACTCCTTGGAAGCCCTACCCTGTCCTATAGGGTCACTGTGAGTCGGAATCAACTGCATGGCAAGAGTTTTTTTTTCGGAGAGGGGTTGATATTAGCTGCAGAATAATGTTTAAAAAAATTCTGACAGTGTAGCAGGTGAAACCAACACAATGAAACTGAAATGAGATCTCTTTTCACACTTATCGACCCCACAGTTCCTTCGAAGTGTGTACTTTTCACTGGGTTTAGAGGAAAGAGAGAACTCTTCACGAGAGAGACACAGCTTGGGACACCTCCAAAATCACACGCCTCCTCCCTGATGTTAGGTGACATTCCATGCTGTTTGGCTGGTTTATCATCTGACTGCTCCACACAAATAGAAGGCCCATACGGGCAGGAGCTTCTCTGCTGTGTTGCAAGAGTATCCTGGTTCCTAGCACCTAAGAAGCACTCAAAACTGATTTGAGTGAACGAATGAGTGGGTGGGTTTTTATAAAAACCATGGTACTGCTGTCTTTATGTAGTTACAATAGTGAAAACAGGGATAAGGAAATGGAGACTAGTACTTGTATAACTTAAAGTTATATAAAATGAGAACAGAACTTCTATAATGAAGAGAGAGACAAAAATAAAGTGTACTAACTGAATGTACTCCCTTCACTTTGGTTGGAAAGAGACATGGTAAAGTTGGGTTGTTTTTCCCCTACTGATTTATAGGTTCTATATATTGAATTGAAAAATTAGTCTTTTAGGAGTCACAAATATTTCTATTGAAGATTATTCACCTGCCATAACATTGCCCTTTGAAATGTGCACAATTCTGTGGTTGTTAGTATATGGACAGAGTTGTGCAACAATCACCACTGTCTAGCTCCAGAATATTTTCAGTACCCTGTAAATAAACGCCCTACATATTAGTAGTCATCTCATTATTCCTTTCGTCCAAGACATAACAACCACTAATCTACTTTCTGTCTGTGTTGGTTTGTCTGTTCTGGACATTTCACATAAATGGAATCATGCACCATGCGGTCATTTCTGTTTGGCTTCTTTCACTTAGCATAATGATCTCAAAGTTTGTCCATATTGTTGCATGTATTTTAATGACTGACTAATATTCCAGTCTACGAATATACCACAGCTTGTCTACCAATTCATGACATTTGGATTCTCTCCACATTTTGGCTATTTATGAATAATGCTGCTATGAAAATTCTTTTGTAAGTTGTTATGTGAACATGCTTCAGCTCTCCTGGGTACATACCTAGGAGTGGAATTGCTATGCATGGTAACTCTGTGTTTAACTTTCTGAGCAAGTACTTAACTGTTTTCAAAGTGATTGGATCATGTTACATGTCCACCAGCAATGTATGAGGGTTCCAGTTTCTCCACATCCTCACCACTTGTGTTGTCCATCCTGTTGATTTGAGCCATCTCAGTGGTTTTGAAATAATAGTGAGTTTTGGTTTTGATTCGCATTTCTCCAATGACTGATGGGGTTGAGCTTCTTATCATGTGATTATTGACCATTTCTATGTCTTCTTTGGAGAAATGTCTATTCAAATCCTTAGCCTGCAATTTTTTTTTCAGCTTTTTGCCTGTATTTTTGCTTTCTTCATATAGTTTTTGCTATGCCAAAGATCTGTATCTATATCTTACCAGTTTTAGCCTTCACAGCTTTGGGATTTTTAGAAAATCTTTCTCTTTTACCAATATAAAGCAAAACAAAATCTCTCATAGTTTCTTCTGAAATTTGTATGGTGGCATATTTTACTTTTAAATATGCGATCCTTTTGGAATTTCGTTTCCTGCAAGCTATGAGAAAAAGGATGAAAATATTTTTACAGGTGATCTAAATTATTACCAAATTGCTGAAAACACTCCTTTTTGCCTTTTTGCCTAAGCCATATCTTAACTGCATTTTCCCATATTCCATATAGAAAAGCGTTTTTACAGAAGGAGGCCTGCCATTCCCAGCCATTTCATTTTAAGGTTTTGCTTTGCTGCAATAGAAATCCCTTCTATACCTTATCTACACACCAGTTCTCATAGCCAATAAAAATTTTGTGTGAGTAGGACTCCTGTGAATTTATAAGATGAGGTTGAATTTCATATCTGGTTCCATGTGGTGCAGTCCAGCAGGACAGACAGAAGCAGTAGCTCCGGAGGCAACAGAAGCTATAAGCACATGAGCCTCTCGAGATTTGCTGCTGAATTTCACAGAAAGCTCTAGACTTTTCTATATAAACATATTATATATGGCCATCACCTCAGAACAGACAGAGAACGATGCTTTGAAAGTGACGCATTCAGGACAGAACTGGAGAAAAATGTAGAACAATCTTCTAACTCACAAAAAAACACCAGACTTACTGACTTGACAGGGATTAGAGAAACCCGGAGTGTATGGACCCCAGATATCCTTTGAGGTCAATAATGAAGTCGCTCATGAGGTTCACCCTTCAGTCAAAGATTAGACAGGCCGATAAAACGAAATGAGACTCCAGCAGCATACTAGCCCAGGAACAAGGACTAGAAGGTAGGAGAGGACAGGAAAGCTGGTAATAGGGAACCTAAGTTGAAGAAGAGAGAGTGTTGACATGTCATGGGGTTGGTAACCATTGTCATAAAAGAATATATGTACTAGCTGTTTAGTGAGAAGCTAGTTCTGTAAACCTTCATCTAAAGAACAATTTAAAAAGTTAGGCTTTCAGAACCAGGGTGTTCATTCCTTAGAAGTATGTGCTTTGTTGAACATATCTACCCATTTCTATTGGGTATGTATCTAGAAGTAGAATTGCTGGGTCATAGGATACATGTATGTTCACAGCTTTAGTAGATATGGCCTAAGCATTTTTAAAGTGGTTGTACCAAATTACACTTTCACTAGCAGTAAATTAGAGATCCCTTTGCTCCGTGCTCTACCTAGTAGTTGGTATTTTCCATCTTTTTCATTTTAGCCATTCTGGTGTGTGGGGGATAGTATCACATTGTGACATGTTGTTAAGAGTTTCTCTGATAACTAATGAATGTATGTTGGCCATACAGAAATCTTTTCAAGTATTTCCTCATCTATTGGACTTTTTTTTTGCTTTTGCTTTATAAACGGTTCTTTATATATTCTAGAACCAAGTCCATAGTAGGACACAGGTATTGCAAATAACTTCTGCTACCATACGAATTCACCCTTGTGGCTTGTCAAGAGCTTTCAGATTCAGAAACCTGCCCTTTATAAGAACAGGCAAATGGTTAGTGACGAAAGTTTATTAGGGGTTAACAGGGGCAGGAGGGAGGAAATAAAGCAGTGTTATTGCATACAGAGCACGGAGTTTCAGTTTATGGTGATGGAAAAATCCCATTGATTAAGGGTAAGTTTGCACAGCTGATTAATGTAATTGCTGTCAATAGCTTGTACACCTGTACAACTTGTTCACTTGGCAAAGGTTGTGTGGAATATTTACAGCAGCAACAAAAATGAGCAGCTTCTGAGGCAACACTATAGTCTGCAATTGATGAGATTTTTTTTTTTTTATTCTTTTATTATACTTTTCTCAGTTTTCTGGTTTGTTAACATGTGACTGTTAAAATCAAAGATAATAAAGCGTTTGCATGATGAAAGTGGTAACAATGTCTATCCCACCCACTGTGTCCATCTGAAGCTTAAATGAGGAACTACATGCCACTAGCAGACGCCCAGCCTTACTTGGCACTCGGGAAATATTTCATTTCTCCCACTCCTCTGGCTCACGGTCTTCTCCCCTTGTTTATTTGCTCTTTTCTCTTTCCAGCTGGCTGCATGTGACCACCAGGCTTCCTGACTCCATCATTCTGCTTTCCATACCAATGTTATTGTAACCTTGGGATCTTGGGCAGTGGTGAAAGTTACTTACTGTCCCTGCCATTATGAAGGGGACAAGCCAGTGCGGGTGGGAGGGGCAGTGGGGAAATTCGGCCTAGAGAAAGGACAGACCACCTTCCAGGAACCGCAGTGGCCTTCAGAGAGCTTTGTTGGCTGCAGTTCACCTGGCCGGCTTCTAGATGTCAGAGTGCGCCAGGGCTCGGTGCTTAGTTCTCTCTATTGACACCCTCTGTCTAGGATGGCTCAGTGAGTCCACTACTGTCTATCTGTAGCTACAGATGCCAGCTTTATAGCTCCAGTCAAATTCCTCCTGGGTGCAGACTCATATATTCAAATGTCAGCCTAACTCTCTGTATTGACCTCTTCTTTCGTGAAATGGGCATTATAATGGCACATTCCTCATACGACTATCATGCAGAGCAAAAATCTTCAGGAGAAGCACTTACAAGAGCGCCTGGCACCAGTGCATGTGCTCAGTAAGTGTTAGCTGTTAGTATTGTTACCTGACATCTCCACATGGATCTCTGACAGCTATGCCATGTTATCAAGGCCATGAAGCAAGTCTTGGTCCCAAACCCATTCCACCTGTATCAATTTCTCAAGGCTATTTTTTTTTTTTTTACAGTGATAGGAGTGTGTGTGTTTTTCCACTTAATGGACATGGTTAAAAAGGTTGACCAGGTCCTTCATAATAAGTTGCTCCAAAGTTCATATGGGTGACCACTGAAACAAGTTACAGTCAACTAATATAGAAAAAAAACAGAACCACTCTCAGCTGCTCATGCTTGTACTCTGAGTTCAGAATATCTGGTGAGGACACTATTATGGACTGAATTGTATAACCCCAAAAGGTACGTTGAAATCCTAACTACCGTACCTGTAAATGTGACCTAATTTAGAAATAGGGAATTTTTTAAATTATGTTAATAAGGCCATACCAGTGTAGGGTGGGTCCTAAACCTAGTCCCTCCTGAGTTATAAAAAGAGCAGAATAGACACAGACAGGAGCAGATGCATCTACAAGGCCAGGAACACAAAGGGTGGCTGGGAGCTGCTAGAAGCTGAAGTAGACATGAGCCATGCCCTGAATTCAGACTTCTAGCCTCTCCTGTACTGTGAGAAAATAAATTTCTGTTCTTTAAAGCCACTCAGTTGTGTTATTTTTTTTTCTTATGGCGGCACTAGGTAACTAACACACATACCTGTGCTTATAAATCCAGCCCAGTGTAAAATAGTGCTCTCCCCTCCTTGTCTAGCCCACCTGGATCCTGCTGTTTCCCTATCAGTGTCCTCTGCTTTCACTAAGCTACAAAAGAGCCGGCTTGATGCTGAGGCATAGAAATTCACTTTATTTTTTACTTTGTATTTATGATTAACTAGTATTAATTCTAATGTTTTCTATGGCTTTTAAATTTTTCTGTGAATGTTCATATAATCTGTGAATAATAAGTTATATTTTTCTTTTTCTTGTCATTTTGTTCTAGCTTCGACCTCCACTGTTAAATATTTAATAGAAATAATAAGAGAAAGCATCCTTGTTTTATCGCTAATTAATTTTAAAGAGAATGTCCCACATTTCACCATGAACTATCATGCTAGTTGTATTTTTCCAAGTTTGGGAACTCCTTTTTTGTTCCTAGTTTGCTCAGAGTTCTTATGTCTCAGTGTGATTGGATTTTATCACTGTTTTTCACCATCCCTTTATGAGCCTCATCTTTTCTTCCTTAACCTACACATGTGGTGAATTAAGTTATTAAATGTTTAATGTTCCCTCAAGATTGCATGCTGACAATAAACCGCCTTGATCATGGCATATTACATGGTTTATACTTGTCTGGAGTTCTTTGCCAGCATTTTATGTAGGGTTTTGCATCTCAATTACTTATACCTTCCTTTTCTAATTCGGTATCAATATTAAAGTAGCCCCACACAAGGATCAAGTTGGAGAGCATCTCATATTTTTCTCTTCTTTGGTGACTATGTACAAGTTTAAGATGATCAGTTTTTTGCATGTTTGCTGGAACTGGCGTGAAAGTGGTCTCCCAAATCCGAAACCATTTGGCCATCGAGTTGATTCCTTCTTCGTAGGGAGATCTTGAACTACTGACCCATTTTGTATAGTGATTAAAGGCCATTTCTGGTGCTAGTTTACTTAGAAAAATTTCCACTGCATGTTGTAGGCTGCTAGGATTTCATCATTAAATATTATGCGGTTATCACTGTTTTCGGCCTCGTCCAGGCCAATTAATCAATCCCAGATTTTCCATTTTCCCAAAGTCAGACTGCTATCTACTCCTGGTACCAGTTCCCTTACCTAAGACTTATTTGCAAAGAAACATACAACCAAGCCTCCTTTGAGTCTATGATGTGAGAATACAGTGAGTCCCACGTAATGTAACTTCTTTGTAATTATTCTTTTTTTTAAGTGTTTCACATTTACTTTTTTTTTTCATTTCCCACCTATCTAGCAGTTTTAAAGTTGTGCATTTCAGGTTGAGGTCAGTAGCTGGATTGACTCTGCGGGGCGGGGCGGTGCCCAGTTGCATCTGGGCATCAAGAGAAGGCGCCTCTAGAACTAGGAGGCCTGAGGTGGAGCTTGGGTGGTTGGGGGGGTGGGGGCGGGGCAGGGCTGCACAGAGAGGGGCGCCCTGAGGGATGCGCGATGTCCAGGGCTGCCCCACTGCAAGCTCACGGGCAGCAGGATGGAGTTGGCTTCAGGAGCCTTTTGCCACAGTCCCAGCCCACCTAGCCCTGCCCTGAACTCAGACCCCCCAGGCTCACGGATCTCACCAGAATAGGGGAAGCCTGAGGCCACAGAGAGCGAGACCCAGTGTACATACCTGAGCCTGATCACAGCGTTTATGCTGGGATAGGAGGGCAGAGGAGGCATATGGGGACTTGGGTCCAGACGATGACCCAGGAAGGGTGGGAGAATTGAGGTCACCCTCGAACTCTGGGTCCGCACGTGGAGGCCGGAGGTTGCACTTCTGGGAGGAGAAGGCAAAGCCCCAGAGGCCACACTGTACATACACACACTGCACCCCCTTTCTCCCTCAGAAGGGCTCCCCAGGAAGGTCACCCCTAGTTTGAGGTGCAGCAGAACCTGCCCCGGTCAGAACTAGGGACTTTATTTCCTGCACTTTCACCACTGGCTGATAGTAGACTCCTTTCTCCATAGACTAAAGAAGAAATTATCAAAATAAGGGCAAAACTCCAGACTTGAGTTAAGGATCATAAATTAACACGGGGAAATACAACTTTAGCAATAAATGCCTGTTTGGAGCCCAAGTTGCATTAAAAAAAAAAGGAAATCCTGAACAAGACCCCAGAGGGAGTGATAGGAACCTCCCTCTTTTGCCTCAGTCCGTCTGTGGCCCCAGGCTTTCTCATCTCCCACCTCCCAAGACTGTATCAACTGCTTTGAGAGTTTTAGAATAAAGATCCCCAGGAATATGGCTGCTCTCATTCAGTAAGGATTTCCCCAGTGCTGGACTAGACTAAATTCTGAGAATTCTCCAGAGGCTTCCGGGGCCTTCGTACTGGATGGTCAACACACCAAGCTGCAGAGCCAATTCCTTTTCCCTGCAATTGGGCATGACCCCAGGGACATGACCCTGAGGGTGCTGACACTTCCTCAACCAATGACCCTCCCCGTGGGTCTCCCTCTGTCTGGGTCTCAGGATCAGTCAGGCCAACTTGTCCCCTCCGGAGAGTTTCTGTTGAAGGACACCTAAGTGGCACTATGGGTTTGTGCCCCCCACCCTGCAAACCTGCCTCCTCTGAGTGGGGTGAGGTGCTACTGAAACATTGAAATCATTGAAACTAGCAGAAGCCACAGCCCATGGTGCTGGGAGAAAGCTGGGAGGCAGAGAGAGGTAGAGAGGCTATAAAGGCCCAGTTGTGAAGGTGAACTGGGGCCAGGATGCTCTGAAGCCAAAAAGCTGAATGGTCTCACAGCTGCAGCTCCTGAGCCCATCTCTTCTTTCAATGGAGAAAGTCTTTCCCTGCTCTTACTTAGCTGGACTGGAAGGGCCTTTGACTTTTAACATGAAGCAGCCTCCAGAGCCTCTTGGGGCAAGTGATTGTCAAGGAGGTTCTGCCCAGTGCCCCCCCCATCCCTCCCACTTGTCAGAGGGCCAGGAATTTCAGTCTTCCCAGTCCTGGGCTGATCTAGTGACTTATAACAGGATTTCACTGGAACTCGAAACTTTGGAAGATGGGAAATACTCCTGGGTTCTCTTCACACAGCTGAATGCCTGGTTCCTGGTCTTACTATACAAGTTTCATAGAGGATGCGAAGAGGAGTTTGGGCTTGACACCTGACATCTTAGCAGTGGTTCCTGTTTGTTTGGGAGGCAAGTGGTAAAAAGAAGGCAGCATCTACTACTTCCTTTTCCATGAGTCTCAGAAAATCCTCCTGAAGACCGTCTCAGGTAAGGACTGATGGGAAATGCCTTGGTTTATTCTTAAACTTTGCCCTTGAGGCATATTTTGTTGATGACCACATATAAAATATTGTCCTCTCAAGGATGCACTCTAATTCTTATCTAATCTTGATGCAGAATGAGTATATATGAAAACTAAAGTTGGTTCTTAAGCAAGGGATTATCTCTCAGAGAAGGTCCATGGGAAGGTTCATACCAACTTCTGTGGTACTAATATTGCACCGAGGAGCCCTGGTGGTACAAAAGTTAAGTGCTCGGCTGCTAACCGAAATGTTAATTGTTTGAACCTACCCAGAGGCTCTAAGGAGTAAAGATCTGGCAACCTCCTCCCGTTAAGATTACACACCAGTAAACCCTATGGGGACAGTTCTCCTTTCACACCGGGCCACAATGACTCAGAAATCCACTCGATGACACCTAGCAATAACAACAGGAAGGCATTGCTCCCGATGTGCCTGAAATGCCTCTCTGGGGAAGGCCTTCAGAGCCGGCTCATGGCCACATGGGAATTGAGACTCATTTTTTTGTTTCCACGACTTATTTTGGGTCCAAAAATTTATTTTCCAGTTTATTCACCAGACTTGAATACAGCCAGCTCTCAGATATTGTCAGAATTAATTCCTTTCTCTAATAATGATTTGCGGCCAAGAGCATATTCCCAAGCCTTTCCAAGAGACTGGAATACCTTTCCAAAGAGGCACGTCCAGCGCCATGTTGTCCAGTGACTACAGTGTTGACATAGTGTATTTACCCACATAGTTCCCACGTTTTCTGCTTTCCTTAAATACGACTGAAATTCCAAGTCTACCACCTGAACCACTTTTCTCAGTGTTTCATTTAGGAGAAGTCTGGTGGTGATGAATTCTCTCAGTTTTCCATCCCCTAAGAATGGCATTACTTTTGCTTTACTCCCGAAGGTATGACTGGATATAGAATTATGTATCTATATAGATTAATATTTCCCTCTTTGTGTTGAAAAAATGTTGTTTCACAATCTTTTGGCTTCCATGGCTTCTGGTAATGACTATAGAGTTATTTGAATTATTTTTCCCAAGTGAAATGTGTTGTTTTCTGTCTAGCTTCTTCCTATTTTCTTGGTCTTTGTTATTCTGTAGTTGATTATGATATATCATATTTTTATGCAAATAATGCACATGTTTTATATATTTTTTTCTCTTTTTGTCAACTGCATTTTCCCCCTCCCAGGTATTGTCATAAGCACAGTACGCCGTTTTCCTTTTTACATGTCACTGTAAAAGAATTCATGTAGTGTGCTTACAAATACACCTGAGGTGGGGGGGAGGGCCTGGTTGGCAACAAACACATAATGCACAATATTTTCATAATAATATGGTATTGGGGTGTATAATTCCTTAAATTTAACTCGTTGGGGTTTGCTGAGTTTCTTGAATCTGTAAGTTCATGTCTTTCACCAGATTTGGAAAGTGTTAGCCAGTATTTCTTCTAATACTTTTTTCTGTACCACACATTTTCTCCATGTCTTCTGGAGTTCCAATAAAGAAATAGGCTTTTGTTCTAGTTTTTGAGGCTCTGCTCATTTTTTTCTGTATTTTTTTCTCTCTGTTTTCAGAATAGATATTTTCTATTGATCTACTTCCAACTCACTTAGTTTTTTTCTCTGTCATCACCATTCTGCTTTTGAAACTATCAAATGAATTTTTCATTTCTAGCATTGCATTTTTAGCATGTAAAATTTTCCTTTGCAAATAGCGACTATATTTCCACGTATTTAAAAAATGTCCCTGTTATTTCTTGGAGCATGATTAGAATAGCATTTTAAAATACTTGTCTTAAGATTTCAAAGCTGTAAGTCTTGCTTAAATGTTATGGAAAAACAAAATGTTAATTTTGTTTTTCTTAGCATTCAATTGACCCAGATATGTTCAGGCTGCAAGTTCTGTCCTGTTTTTGTATTCTGTGGCTCACATCTTCATTCAATTTTTGAAGCCTTTGCGGTGATACTCGGGTCTAATCTACATGAGTGCCACCCAGACTGGAATCTTGATGGCGTTGTAACCCCTAGTGAGGCTTTTAAAGGATTTGATAACGCTTCTTAGGGTCAGGGCAAGGCATATGCATCTGGGAGGGGTGAACCAGGAGTTATAGCAAGTTTGAGGAATCTCTTTCTTGTGCTGCTTCCTCTCTCTATTTCTCTGATGCTCTCTGAGCTCTGAAGGAGTGCTTTCCTGGCCCACTGGCAGGAATGCTGGGGCTTTAATCTCCTCATTCTGTCGTGCACATAAGTGACCGGTTCTGCCTATGGGGCCAAAATACTCCACAACCAGCCCAAAGGTTGGCAGCATGAGCCTGTCAAGAAGTGCCTCAGAAGACTAGCCTGGTGATCTGCTTTTGAAAAGTCACACCCTTTGAGGCAGAATTGACTAAATGCCAACAGCAGACAGGGAGAGAGAAAACGTAATGGAGCTTCCTCCACACTCTTGGGCCCTTACATACTCTGGTCAAAGAGAAGGAATCTCTTCTTCCAGAGTTTTAAGTTTCTTCCCACCTGCCTACCTGCCCACCTGCCCACCTCTCTCCTTTTACGGACCCTCTATCCCATTTGATATGAGAGAGGGCTTCTCTTGGAGCTGTTTCTGTCCACAGCTGGTATGCAGTTACATGATTTGGACTCATGTAATTTCAGCCTCTGGAATGTTTATACTTTATGTTCTGGTTTCCTACCACTGCCAACCACTTCCTTTGCAGAGTCCTGAGATAGTGGCCCATGCATTTGTCCAGATACTTAGTTGTCAGATACCAGTATAGCCACCGGGGGAAGTGTTGGTTGTGGTAAGTGGGGGAGGGACTGTACACTGAAGGAGCTGCAAGATCTGGCTGTCTTGTATGAGCAGGACGGGGGTGTGCTGAGGATGGGTGCTGAAGGTGCTGAGTCAAGGGGAGTTTAATATAAAGTTGGGTCAAGGAGAGTTTGTTGATATGGGGGAACTCTCTCCTAACAAGGATTTATCGCCATAGCAAAGGCTCTAGAAATGGGTCTCGTAAGCTGTGGCATTGTTCTTCGATGCATGGAAAAGGCAATGGCCCACTATCTATGAAATAGAAATGCCAGACCTGCTGTGTCAGATGTGGGAAGATGAGGTAAAAGTCTCCAATATGTGTCCGTGCCAGAGTTAGTTTCTATAAGACCATTTCTTGGAGGTCCTGAAGGACACCCATTTCATGAAAATAATAAGGAATGCAGAGATGAGGGGAGCAGCAACAACACTGAACTTACTGATATCTGTCTTCTCTTGGGGGTCCCTGGGTGCCACAAACAGTTCAGTGCTCAACTACCAGCTGAAAGTTTGGCAGTTTGAACCCACCGAGGGGTGCCTCAGAAGACAGGCCTGGTGATCTCCTTCTAAAGGGTCACAGCCTTGGAAACCCTATTGAGCAGTCCTACTCTGCACACATGGGGTTGTCATGAGTTGAAATGACTTGACGGCAACAAATGACAACAATTCTCTGTTGGCTGAGATTGTTAGTGGGAGCCGGGCTACCTCATACCAATATAAGTAATGGGATCCTAGCCCAACAGAGGCCAGGTAGAAGTACTTAACTGTCAGAAACAAGTTGTTTGTGATTACAATAATGGTCAGCAGGTCAGAGTATTAGTCACCTATTGGGGCATAATAGATTATCCCCCATCTTAGCAGATGAGAGATAAATGGAAAAATATTCAATTCATGCGGATAAACTTGGAACTAGACAAAGATTTTGGTAAGACTCAACATACTTTTAAGGTGAAGGGTTAAACTAGAAAATTTAAATAACTGGTATAAGTATAAAAACAGATTTTCAAAATAATGATGATATAATTGCATACCCGAATAAAAGACAAGTACTTCAAAATCAATGGTTTCTCTCCCATGTGGACATAAGGGACTGAAATTGGCAAGGGTGGGAAGGGCTGATCGTTCTCTTTCCCCTATTACTTGACTGTAGCAAACTGTGTCCAAAACTATAAAATATTTAGGGAAACATTGTTTTGACCGGAGCAGCAAAGGACATATATAAAGAAAACTAATGTATTAAAGTAAATAAAATGAAACCTGAATATGTGCAAAAAATGTGCCATATTTCCAAATGGGAAGCCTTGTTAATTAAATGGAGGTTCCCAAAACTAATACATAAATGGAATGCATTTCCAATTAGAATATTCAGGTAGTCGTTTTTAATTGTATACATTAATCATAAGCTACAAGTAGTACAATAGGTAACAAAGGATGTTGTTGCTGGAGCCTTGGACAAGATTTTTGACTCACAGCCCTCCCATCTGACTGCCCAGTAGGCCTTTATAGGCCGTAATCTTTATGGGAGCAGACCACCAGGCCTTTCTCCCTCAGAGCCACTGGGTGGGTTCGACCTGCCAACCTTTCTTTCAGTTAGCAGTCAAGCACTTAACCATCGCAACACCAGGGCTGCATTAGCAAAGAATAGACAAGAAAAACCTGAAATAACAGAATAGTAACCGGTGTCTACCTCATCAAGTAACAGAGCAAATCAATATCACATAGCATACAAACTGACAGGTAGACAACTGAAATAGAAAACCTACTAGGAAATCACAATAACTATTCATACAAAGGTGGTGTGAAAATTATATTTATCTAATAAATGGTGCTGACTCAACTGATTGTTCTGGGGGACAAAGCTTGCAAAAATGTGATACACAAATCATAGATTTGGAAAATGATGTGAAATGTAGATGACAAAGATTAATAACAATTTATATTTTACACAAGAAGGATAAAAGTTAAGTACTTGAAAAATGAGTAGTGAATTAAAACAGATCATTCAGAGCAAATTCACATGCCCAGTAAACATAGTCCAAGTTGCTCAAAAACACTGGTAGTTAAGAAAATATCAAAGTCCCAGTGAAACTGGCACAATTTAAAAATCAACACCATCTATAGCTGGCTGGGCTGTGGGGAGAAGGAAGCCCTGAGACATGGCTGGAAAGGTGCTTTGTGACAGCCTTTAGGGGAAAGACATGGCCATGGCTCTGTACTTTTAACATTCTTTGAACTGGAAATCTCACTCTGTGGAGTCTACTCCACATAAGCGAATCCTGTACTATACAAAGGCTGTTTATTATTGATGCTGACAAAACATTGACTGTCCATTGGTGGTGAAATGATAGAGAATATATGGTAGAGCTACATCATCAATAACATAGGGAGTCATTAGCATGAAAAAGAGTTGTAGTAGTTAAGTAGGAGAAATCTCTGTGAAGTATTATGGAAGTTTACTGAAAACATGAAGGTGCAGAGAAGTATATATAAAATGAGCACATTTGGGAAGAACAATAGTAATTGTTTGAATATGTTTGAATACCTGTTTACATGTATGTGTGTGTAAAATGAACAGATGATGGTACATGTATGTCTGCATGTGCTTATTTAAGCAAGGATAAGACAGACTACTTAGCACATGGTCGAAGTGAATTACCTTGGATTCACTTGTGGGAAGGAACAGGGGGTGGAAAGCTAGAATATACAGGAAGAGTGGACTGAAAAAGCATGGGTGATAACGTGTTTCCATTTTACTAGTGTTATGTATGAGACAAACAAATCTGTCTTGAAAGAACCCATAATGTTCCTTAGAAGCAAGGATGGCTTTAGACATGTTATCACAAGGGACCGGTCCCTCGAGAAGGAAACCATGCTTGGTAAAGCAGAGGTCCAGCGAAAAAGAGGAAGACCCTCAATGAGATTGACTGACACAGTGGCTACAACAGTGGGCTCAAATATAGCAACCATTATGAGGGTTGCCCAGGACCAGGCAGTGTTTTGTTGTGTTGTGCATAGGGTCGCTGTGAGTCAGAGCCAACTCGATAGCACCTAACAACATGTCTAAGTCTAGATAAAGTGTACTAAAATTGTTATTATCTATTTAATTTATGTGTGTAACTTAGAAGACATAAAAATATAGAGTTAGTGCTATATCTAATGACTTACAGAGAGTCAAGATAGAATGTCAAGGGAAAGAAGGGGCAAGAGCAATGTGGGTAGAGTGAGACCAAGTTTCCATAAAAGCAAACACCCCATCAGATCTACTTGTGTACCTGTGACTGTGTATACATGTCACAGCAGAGAAACCTAGGGAAGGATACACGTGTCTATTAACTTTGGATACCTTGGGGGAGCAGGAGCAAAATATGAGGGTGGGACTCTGCATGTTAACTTTTTCATTATACAAATTTGTATTCTTAGACATGTAATAAAAAAGAATTTCATAGCTTTGGAAATTAGTAAATGACATAGATACCTATTTTTAAATAGGTGAAAATTCTCTATGACAGACAAAGATTTTAACCTCTGAAAGGAGAGCATACCACAGACGGTAATAATCACAATCAGTGGATTTCTTGCATGTTCTTGGAGCCAATGTGCTCTTCTGGTGTCTGTAACTAGAAATGACCAAAAATAATTTGGGGAAGTCAGTCACCTCTTGCAAACACACGTCCACACCTAAATGAAGGAGAATGGACACCATGTGCAATTCACTAGGTAACTCATGTGCCTCTAGAAGATTCTCTTTCCCGGATATGCTGCCACTACCTCCTCCCCACCTTGCCACACTGAATAACCCACCTTGTGCATTCTAGACCCTTTTCAGGACTGAGCATAGATGACATCAACTGAGAAGATAGTTGAAGAAGAGAAGAGAGTTTGATGAAAAGATTTCAGAAAGCAGTACCTCCCCAACCAGCCTCTCCCCAACCTGGGAATGCCAACCTCTCCCACTCTGATACCTCTGAGAATCTCTTATTTTCCTTTTGGATCCTTAGGAGACTGCCGAATTCACCTGTCCTGAAAGCCTTCACTGCCCTCTACCTCTGACACTGTTCCATGCAGGAGCTGTCTCTGTCACTCTGAGAAATCCACACAGGACAGCCTGTGGTTGGAGGTGCTCATTCTGGAGGTCCTGCCCTCCCTTCCTGTGTCCCCGAAGGCTTCCCTGTGACAGTAGAGGTCTCATCTTCCAGGGAGATGGCTACGCCCCTGTCATGTCCAGACCTGGGACCTGATGCTACGGCTGAGATTTGGGCTTTTCTGTCCACTGCTTAGTCTGGGCCTGAATCTGCCCCTTCCCACCCTCACCTCTGATCACCTGTGTTCTTGCTGTTCTCTCTGGGTTTAGAAGCCTGCCCTCTGCTTCTTTCATCTGAGTCGACCTTTTTCTTCAGTTCTTTGACCTCAGGACATGTCAGGTTAGACCACAGAAAGAAGAAAAAATATTAGCAAGTTTCATTAACATGTCAAAAACCTGAAAGAATAGCTTGATTTAGAGGAGAGGAAAAAGTTCCAAAGCTCTATTCCTTACCTTAGGACATGCTATACAGAAAATATCCTGCAAGCACTGGATCAACTCTTATCCAGAAATGGAAAACACCCAGGAGGATTTTTCTACACCAACTCCCCCTTCCCCTCCCCTAATCCTAATCATAACCCAAATTCACCCTGTGAGGACAGAAGACATGACCGGGGTGAGCTCCTTTTTCTCCACCCCGCCCTCCTGTCCTCCTCCTTTCTCTGCCTGCAGGCTGCTTCTTTCTCTGCCTGCAGGCTGCTGGGAAGGGACCCAGAGGCCTTGGTTTAGGGCTTTATGTTCACTGCTCACCTGCGGGCAGGTTCCGCACAGTCTGCGGCTTCTCTGATTCCTTCTCCTGCAAAGAACTCAGTGACACCCCATGACCATCACACCTCCCTTAGAGCTGTCCTTGCAGGGACCCCTTACCCTCCCAAGTCCCACTGAAATGCCATTTCCCTTTCTCTACTTATGCTATGCTCATCCTCAGAGTTCTGAGACCTCATCATCCAGGTGAGGCCTGTCCTCTCCTCTTCTGGGCCAGGGGAGCCTCTGAGGGGACCTGGTGTCTGCGGTCAGCTCTCTGGGGCTTCCTCCATCCAGATCCTCCTAGGGCTGGAGCTCTCTGTGTACTCGGGGTGGGAGGGTGGGGATCTTCCAGGGGAGCTGGGTTAAACGAAACTGAGTGGAGGTCTCTCCTGAAGGGCCCACACTTCCAGCCCAAAGGCCCTGCTCCTCCTAGTCCGGGGGTGCTAGAGGGTCTTCTGGAGCTTCCCGCTCTGGCCTTGGTGCTGCGCCTGCACCCTCTGCAGCTGAACTCCTGCCTCTGCAGCCTCTCCAGCTGGTTCCTCAGCCTCTTTAGCTCCTCTCTCTGCTTCTGCAGCTGCTCCTCCAGGTGCCTGCAGACCACACTCTTCCTCACCTCCCTCTTCTTGGCGACCATCAGGCAGCATCTGGCCACCTAGTGGCAGCATTCGGGCCTACAGGGGGCTGAGGGTGGAATCTGGAAGGCATTATGCTGAGTGAAATTAGTCTGTCACAAAACGACAAATACTGTATGAGACCACTATTGTAAGAACTCATGAAAAAGTTTAAATGCAGAAGAAAACATTTTTTGGTGGTTAAGAGTGTGGGGAGTGAGGGAGAGGAAAATTCACTAACATTGTGAAAATGTCAGTTCTACCCAAAACCATCTACAGATACAAGGCAATCCCAATTCCAATTCCAAAGACAGTTTTTTAACAGTAACTGTAGACAAATATCATCTTAGGTGAAGGGAAGGACAACACACAATACAGGGGAAGTCAGCACAACTGGACTAAACTAAAAGCTAAGAAGTTTCCTGATCACAACCAAATACTTTGAGGGACAGGAGAGCAGGGGCGGTGGTCTGGGGACCATGGATTCGGGAGACATGTAGGTAATTGGCATAAGGAAGTTTATTAAGAAAATGTTCTGCATCCAGTTTTGGTGAATGGCATCTGGGGTCTTCCAAGCTAGTAAGCCGCCATCTAAAATTCAGAGATAAGAGGTTTGGGAGAAACCACAGCCCATCACACTCCGTTATCATTCCCTGAACTCACATTTCTCTTTCCAATAGAATGGTAACTTCTTTGAAGGCAGGGAAAACTTTCAATTCATTTTTATTACATACTTATTATTAAGTTTTCCCCAATCCTCCCAACACCTCCAAAAGCTGCCATGTTTGTCTTGTTTAGGTTCAAACTGGGCCCTCGAAACTGAACAATGTCAGCAATGATGTCACACAAGTGTTATGGAAGCCTTGGTGCTCACTCAGATCCAACTGCTCTTTGGAGAGGTTGTCGATCTGAGGTCTCCTGTGGGAGAGCAACTTAAGCTACCAGTTCACAGAGAGTGATTCCTCAGTTGGAGCTCCCAACTCGTGAGAGCTTGGAACAGAGGGGTGAACATCCTTTGGGGGACCTTTTTTTTTTTTTTTTTGGTTTACCTTCACCCAGTCAGGATGAAATGGCAATATGGGAAGGAGAAACCTCTAAGACTCGAGGTAGGGGTGGGAGAAAAATTCTTCCTGATTGACAGGAGGTGTGTGGCAAAGAGTCTGATTTCACCAGACAAGATTTGGAGACAAGATATGGATTTTGAGTGAGGAGATGAAGTGGCTCTCCCAGAGAAAGTACTTGCTGTCATTTAGTAGACAACAAAACTGTGATGCGAATAAAGGAATGAGCGAGTGAACCAAAGAACACTACTGTAACTCTAAGGGCCTTTCTGAGTAGGCACAGACTAGCTACTCAATTGTTCGGGCTTGGGAACCTCCTACTTTATGTTAAGGAAGCCACTGGGCAACTGGGACGGGGGTGAAGGGTGTTTAGGGAGATCAGTTATTCATTTGTATCATATTTTCAAATAAGATTGAATTAATATGTCATGTCAGGAATAACGAAAGAAGTAAAATTTCTCAGGAGCTTATGAAAGTGGGTGGCGTGAGGAAGCACTGTATCTGTACCACTGTGAGCTATGCTGTCCCAGCCTGGGCTTGGGCAGAAGAAGGTCAGGACAGACCCCATCCCCCTAGATCCAGGGAATCCCCTTCTCCTCTTCCAAGGCTTAACACCCAGTCACAGCAAAGCCTCACTTCAGGATAGCATTTTAAATTCCTACTCTACTTAGCTTGAAGTATAGGTTAAGGAGGTGAAGGTGCCTAGGTGATGCAGTTTGTGCTCGACAGCTCACCTAAAAGTAGGAGTACTGGGAAGAAAAGTCCTGGCGATCTGCTTCTATTAAGATTACAGTCAAGAAAACCCAATGGAGCAGTTCTACTCTGAAACACATGGGGTCGCCACAAGTCAGAATCGACTTCATGGCAACTGACAACAACAAACTGAACCTGAGCTTCTGTGGTTCCTAATTGTACACCCTTTCATCAGCCAGTGTCTGCCCTCCTCCATCTTTTCAGCTGCTTGCACATGCTGCCCTGGACCTCCCCAGCCCTGTTTCCTGTTTCCTCCTTGGTCCTCTGCCTGGCTGCTAACTTGCTTCTGAGAGCTTTCGCCACTTTCCACCCCACACCACACTCACACACCCAACCTGGCTCCGTCTGTTTTCTCTCTTCATCCTGAGGTCTCGAATCCTTCCCTCATGTTCAGAAATGTACATAGATAGACCTTATGTTGACACACACAACCCTCCTAGACACATACAGGTGAGGTGGTTGTGTCTTAGCCTCTCAGGTTTGTGGCATCAAGGCTTTCGGCCAAACATATGTTTTCTGCATCACTCTGAAGTCACTCATCTAATAAGGACATGGTAAGGGGCTTCTGTTCAATTGTTTTCAAGAGGAAACAATTTTAACCTGTTACTGTGGCTTGGTTAAGAAGGGTACAAGGAAGAGGTATACCTGTCAGAGTCTTAACTAAATATACAAATTATTCTCTAACTTTTAAGTATAATTCCTTCTATGAAAGGCTTCCCTTAAAAAGAGGTGAAAATTTCTCCCATTTGTGTGTTTAAATTTACTAAGAAAATCACTTTCGTAGGAAACTCCTTTTGGAAAAGTCAAGAAATATTATAAAAGTTCAAGAAAATGAGGTCATTCCCATGTTCCAAAGGAGCAAATTGACTGAGCATTCAGCAAAAAAGGGGAGAGGGGGCACATTGGATGATGTTCTATTTACAAATACAAAACCCCAAGACATATTATAGTGTTTTCAGAGTAAACATTTTTGTTATAAGGTACCACTATCATTAGTGTCATTGTGCCCAGGGGATTCTGTCTCCCACAGCAGTGCCCCCAAGAGGAGTGAGGGGTCCCAGGACAGAGGGAGAATTGATGGGAGGATGGTGGTGTTGGACAGGCCCCAGGGATCCCTAAGACCAGATCCTTGGGCTCATAGATGAGTCTTCCCAAGACCCAGAAATCAGGTAAATTAACTCTGTTCTCAGAGGTCTCAACCCAAGAGGAAAGTGCCATGCAGCCAACGATATCCACGGCAAAAAGCCCAAGCTCCGGGCCCAAGAAGATTCCAGAACCATCAGAGAGCTCTTTTCCCTCAGCTTCTGCTGAGCAGACCTCTCACTTATTCAGCTACGGGCCTGCTCCAGAGAAGTAATGGGTCAGGAGCCCTACTTCACCCAGGTGTGCTCAGTCAAGGGTGTGGCCATGGCCTGGGAGACCAAAACCTTTGCCCTCGTCAGCAAGATGCTCCAGGTCTTTGAGGCCGAGCTCTCCGAGGAGAGCACAATCAGCTCTGCCCCCAGTCTGGCCAACACTGAGTCCCTTGTCAACACCCTGGAGCCCTGGCAGGAGGAGGCTTATACCCCAGAGCTCAGTGTACGGGGCAGAAGCATGGGGAGAGGCCCCATGCGGCCACCCTGGAATGGCTGATGACCCGTGAACATGGCTTCCGCTGTGTGGCCTGCTGCCACGTGTTCGAGTCCCAGGAGGCCCTGGTGGCCCACTCGGAGCATGGTGTGAGCCAGGGCTTCAGCTGTCACATCTTCTATGAGGAGCTGCTGAAGAGGTGGCTGCCACCCTCAGCCCAGCACAGGCCCCGACGCTGCCACCAACTGGCCAGGTGCCGCCTGATGGCTTCCAAGAAGGGGGAGGTGAGGGAAAAGAGAACGGTCTGTAGGTGCCTGGAGGAGCAGCTGAAGAAGCAGAGAGAGGAGCTGAAGAGGCTGAGGCACCAGCTGGAGAGGACGCAGAGGCAGGAGCCCTGGCTGCAGAGGGCACTGGTTTAGCACCAATGGCAGAGGCCGAAGTGCCTGAAGACTCTCTCTCCAGCACCCTGGGACTGGGAGGAGCAGGGCATTTTGGCTGGAAATGTGGGTCCTCTCATCAGCTACTACCCAAAAGGTTTGTGGTTTCAACCCACACAATGGCCTGTGGAAGAAAGGCCTGGTGATCTACTTCCTTATTATCACAGTCATTGAAAACCCTACTGAGTGCAGTTCTACTCTGAAACAAGTGAGGTCTCCGCGAGTTGCAATCAACACGACGGCAACAGATTTTTGCTCTATCAAGACCTCCATTCAGGCTCCTTTAACTCACCTCCCCTCTAAGAACTTTCCCTCCTGTCCCTATGTCCCCACTGTCCCATGCCAAGTGCATGGACATCTCCAGCCCTAGAGGGATCCAGATGGAGGAAGTCCCAGGACAGTTGACCGCGGACATCAGGTCCACTCAAAGGTTCGCCTGGCCTAGGAGAGGAGAGGACAGGCCTCATCTGGGTGGTGAGGTCTTGGAACCCTGAGGATGAGCACAGTGTAAGTAGAGAAAGAGAAATGGGGTTTCAGTGGGACTTGGGAGGCTGAGAGGGGGCCCTGCAAAGACAGCTCTAAGGGAGGTGTGATGGTGGAGGGGGTGTCACTGAGTTCTTTGCAGTAGGAGGAGCCAGAGAGCTGGCAGGTTGTGGGGAAACCTGCCTGCATGCGAGCAGTAGGCATAAAGCCCTCAACCATGGACTGCAGTTTCCCTTCCCAGCAGCCTCCTGGCAAAGGAGAAGGAGGGCCTTTCAGGAGGAGAGAAGGACTGGTAAAGCGAGCTCACCCCATGCACTACTGGCCTCACAGGGAGTTTGGGTTTATGATTAGGATGCATTGCTGTTGTCTCTTTGGGCGAGTATAGTGGAAGATGGTATAGAAAATTCACTGGGTGGCCTCCTTTTCTGGAAAACTGTAGATCCAGTAATTACTGGGTAATTCCTGCACAGCATCTCCCAGGAGGTTAGGGGCAAAGTTTGGAACTCTTTCTTTTCTTTAAAACAGGTTTTACCCTCTGACTGTGAACATGTCAAAGACATTTTTGGTTTTTCTTCTTTCTGTGGTATAACCTGACCTGTCCTGAGATCAGAGGACTAGAAGAAAAATCCTGACTGAGATGAAAATAGCAAAAGACAGGGCAAGAAGACAGATGATCAGAGGTGAAGGTGAGAAGGGGCAGATTCAGGCCCAGACTCGACAATGAGCAGAAAAGGCCAAGTTTCAGCCACAACAGCAAGTATTAGGAACTGGGAAACCCTGGAGGTGCCAGGGGTATGTCCTTCCCTCGGTGATGAGACCGCAAGTGGCACAGGGAAGCCCTCAGGGCAAGGAAGGGAGGGCAGAGCCTCCAGGATGGGCATTTCCAACCACAGGCTGCCCTGTTTGTACTTCTCAGAGTGACAGACTCTCCTGCGAGGGACAGGGTCAGAGGCGGAGGAAGCGAGGGCTTTCAGGCGAGGTGAATTCTGCAGTCTCTGATGATCAAACAGAAAGCCCTGGATGCTCAGAGGTACAAGAGAGTGAGGGGGCCGGCATTCCCACAGTGGCCATAGGCTGGCTGAGGGGGTCCTACTGTCCCTGGAGCTATTGGTCGAAATATTTTTCCTTAAAAGCTGCATCTTTCCAGTTAACTTCCTCTATGTTCAGTCCAGGAAAAGGTATAGCATGCAAAGGGTACGTTTTCCAGCAGAGCAACAAGTGGAAGGAAGTGGTAGTGGCATATCAGGGAAAGAGAATCTTCTAGTCGTCTATGAGTTACCTAGTGAACTGCATGTGGTGTCCAGCCTTCCTCCTTTATCTGTAGACATGTACTTGCAGGAGATGTTTGAGGAGTAAGTTCATGGACCCTTACAAAATTCTCGCTGGTCATTTCCGGGTCTAGAGACCAGAAGAGCTCATTGTCTCCAAGAACAAGCGTGAAATCTGCTGGGTCTGACTGTTGAGCAGTCTGTGGTGTGCTCTTCTTCCAGTGATTAAAATCTTTGTATCTGTTGTTAAAGATATTTTCCCCCTGTTCAAAAAAAAAAAAAATCCAACAAAATGTTTTTAAAATAATGTATCTATGATGATGTTTATCAACTTTCAAAGCTCTGAAAGTCTTTTGTATAACACCTCTAAGGGTACAGATTTGTATAATGAAAAAGTTACAGTCATGGTCCCACCCTCATATGTAATTTGGTCCTGCACCCCCAAGGCGTCCAATGTTAATAGACACATGTGCATCTTTCCCTACGTTTCTCAGCTGGGACACATACACACAGTCACAGATTCACAAGTAGATCCCCTGGTTCGTTTGCTTTAATGGAAATTGGGTCATACTCTACCCACAGTGCTCTGTAAATTGCTGATTCCCTGAAGGTCATTAGGTATGGCACTAACACTGCCTTTTTGGGTCTTCTAAGATTGAACTCATATTTACACGTAAAGCATTTAAATAGATGAGAACAATTACTGTATACACTATCTAGACTCATACATAGCACTACTACAGTGGAAACACATATCACCCGTGCTTTCTAAGTCCGCTCTTCCTGCATGTTCTAACTCCCCCCCACCCCGTCCCTTTCCACAAGTGAATCCAAGGTAACTCAGGTTAACAATGTGGTAAGTAGTCTCTCTTACTCTTGCTTATATGAGCACACACAGACACAAATGTATCTTCGTCTGCTCATTTACACACTCACATAAACACAAACAGGTATTCAAGCATACTCAAACAATTGCTATTGCTTTACCCTAATGTGCTCATTTTATACAGACTTCTCTGCACCTTGATTTTCTCCTTCAATAATACTTCACAGAGATTTCTCCTGTTTAACTACTATAGTTCTTTTTCATTCTAATGACTCAAACTTTATTGATTTAGCTCTACCATAAATTATCTATCTTTCCACCATCCATGAGCAGTCGATTTTTTGCCATTATTAACAATAACCATGCTTTGTATACTAGAGGATTTGCTTCCATGGGATAGATTCCAAAGGGTGAGATTTCTAGGTCAAAGAATGTTTCAAAATTACAGAGCCATGTCCGTGTCTTTCCCCTAAAGGCTGTCATAATGCCCCTTTCCAGCCATGTCTGAGGCATCCTTCTCCCCACAGCACCCCCCGGCCCCAGCCATAGGTGGTGTAGATTTTTAAATTGTACCGGTTTCACTGGGACTTTGATATTTTCTTCACTGCCAGTGTTTTTGAACAACTTTGATTATGCTTATTGGCCATTCGTATTTGCTCTGAATGGCCTTTTGAATTCATTGCTCATTTTGCAAGCCCTCTATTTTTGTCTTCCTTGTATAAAACGGAAAACGTTGTTAATTCTTAGCACCGACATTTCCCATAATTTCCCAAATCCATCACTGATGTATCACATTCTTAGAAGTTTTTTTTTTTTCTTTTTGCTGAGAATGATCAGTTGAGTCAGCAGCATTTATAAGATAAACCATAATTTTCCTGAGTTGAAATACCACCTCTGTATTAACGGTTATTATGATAATCTCTGTGGATTCGCTACTTTGTTTCCTTGGTCTAGCTTTCAGTTCCTATGCTATGTAATATTTGTTCCGTTAGTTGATGAAGCAGCCTCCTTCTTTTTCAGGTTTTGTTGTCTGTTCTTTGGTATCTATTATACTATTTGCATCTTAAGATTACTGTATACAATTCAACAAATAACTAGGTAAATATTCTAATGGGAATTGCAATACATTTGTATGTTGATTTTGGGGGACTATCATTGATTAAACAAGACTTCCCATTTGAGAAAACATATTTTTTGCATTATTAAGGTTTAATTTTATTTCCTCCTCTACATGAACTTTCTTCAAATAGGTTCTTTTCTGTTCCGGTCAAAACAATATTTTCCTAAGTAGTTTATGGTTTTGGACACAATTTGATGCAATCGTGTAGTAAAGAAAATTGTCTTTATTCCTCCCACCCTGAAACTTCCAATTTTGGGCACTGTGTCTAGATTGGAGAGAAGTCATTGATTTTGGTATATTTGGCTTGTCAGTTTACCAAAATTTTTATCTTCATTTTCTAGGTATGCAATTATATTATCATCAAAAAAAGAAGAAAATCTGTTTTAATATTTAATTCATTACTTAACTTTTCTAGCTCATTAATTCACCTAGAAAAGTATGTTGGGTCATAAAAGTAATAACAGTGTATTTGTCTACTTCCAAATTTTATTAGCATGAATGGAGTATTTTTCCATTTATCTAATACCTGCTATGTTTTATGATAATTTTTTATGCCCCAGTAGATAATATATTGACCTGCTGACCATTACAGTAATGACATACACCTTGTTTCTGATAGTTAAGTGCTTCCACCTGGCTTCTGCTGCTCTGGGACCCCATTATTCCCATTGCTACTAGGCAGCTGTCTCCTACCCACAACCTAAGCCTCCAGAGGACAGACATCGCTAAGTTTCACTTTGCTGCCGCTCCCCTCCACCGTGCATTCCTTATTGTTCTGATGAGAGGAGTGTCCTTCAGGACTTCTCAAAAATGGTCTTAAGAAAACTCACTGGCATGTCCATGTATTGGAGACTTTCCCCCATTTTTCAACATCTGACACAGCAGTAACGGCATTTCGATTTCATAGATGTGGGCCATTGCCTTTTCCAAGCTTCCAAGCACAATCCCTGTAGCATAGTAAACCCATTTCCAGAACGCTCGCAATGGCAATAAATCCTTTTTAGGAGAGAGTTCCCCCATATCAACAAACTCTCCTTGACCCAACTTTACATTAAACTCCCCTTGACTCAGCACCTTCAGCACTCGTCCCTCAGCACACCCCGGTCCTGCTCACACAAGGCAGCCAGGTCTTGCAGCTCCTTCAGTGTACAGTCCCTCCCCCCAACCACAACCAACACTTCCCCGGTGACTATGCTGGTATCTGACAACTAAGTATCTGGACAAATGCATGGGGTACTATCTCAGGACCCTGCAAATGAAATGGTTGAAGGTGGCTGGGGGAGGAAACCAGAACATAAAAAAGAGGCTGAAATTAAATGAGCCCAAATCTCATAACTGCACTCAAGTCGTGGATAGAAATAGGTCCAAGACAATCCTTTTTTCTCTCATTTGGGGGGAAGACGGTCTGTAAAGGAGAGAGATGGGCAGGCAAACAGGGGGGCAAACACCTAATACTCTAAGTCCAAAGAGTGTAGAGGAACGTCTGTTACGTTTTCTGTCTCTATCATACCATTATTTGGCCCCATAGACAGACCCAGTCACTTAACCGCGTGGCAGAATGAAGAGATTAAAGCCCCAACATTCTTGCCAGTGGACCGGGAAGGTAGCCCCTCAGAAGTCAGAGAGCCTCAGAGAGATAGAGAGGAAGCAGCAGCTCAAGACAGGGATTTCATAAAGTCACATATAAAGTCACCTCTAAGTTGACTCGATGGCAATGGGTAAGTTGCACATGCATAGATCTGATCCTAAGAAGCATTGCAAACCTTTGAGCACTGTATTATGGGTTAGAACACCATGTAGGTCCCAGACTGAGTGGCACTCACATAGATAAGTCCTCAAAATATTTTAGTCCTCTTAAGCTTCGAAAACTCAAAAGACATTTGAGCCACAGCATACAGGAGATGAGACAGAACTTGCAGCCTGAACATAACTGGGTCTGTTTCTTGCTAAAACAAATGAACACAAAAATGACATTTTCCATAAGATGAAAGCAGGACTCATAGCATTGGCATAACAGAAAAACTGTAAAAAGGTATTGTAACCGTGCTCTAAGAAGTAACAGGAACAGTTTTGTTTTTTTTTAACAAATGGCAATATAAATATTATCACTAAAGAAAAAGAAGGTATTTACAAATGCCAGTTTTTGATGTAAGAAAAATTTAGGTATGAATACACTAATAGAAATTAAAAATTCACTTGATGGGCTCAATAGCAGAATGTAGATGGTATTCTGTGTAGGTGTAGAAAAAAGTATTTGAAAAAATCTGGGCTGAACAGTTCCCAATTTTGGTGAAAAACATAAACTTATGGATTTAAGAAGCTCAGGACATGCCAACAAGTTAAATTCAAAGAACTTTATGCCCAAATAAGTCATAATCAACTGCAGAATAGCAAAGAATGAAATGCCTTGGAAGAAGTTAGAGAGAAAACAACACATTTCACAAAGGGGAAAAAATTTTTCAGTTACTCTACAGTTCTTATCCAAAACCATGGAGGTCAAAAGACTGTAACAACATTTTTTCAGTGCTGAAAGAAAAGAATCATTAACTCAGAATTTTACATCCAGTGGAAATATCCGTCAGGAATAAAGGAAAATAATGACGTTCTCAGCTGAAGGAACTCTAAAGAGAATTCATAACCACCAGACTTAGTTTAAGCACTAAAGGTGGCAGACTCGGAATTTCAGGAATTATGGAAAGCAGCACAGTGGTAAGTATCTGGGTGAACATTCTATGCCAACCCTGCTGTCACTACACAACATGGTGCAGGACTGCCCTCTTTGGAAAGTCTTTACAGCTTGGTGGAAACACTTTGGAATACACTCTTGGTGGCGTATCAGTACTAGAGAATGAAATTTACTTCGAAAATATATGAGAGATGTCTGTAGCCACGTCTGGTGAAAAACTGAATAATAACATTTTGGACACCAAATGAAAGATGGTAGCAAACAAACAAAATGAGTCTGAATTCCCATGTGCCCATGAGCCGGCTCTGAAGGCCTTCCCCAGGGAGGCATTTCAAATACATCTGGAGCAATGGCAGCATCAGGGAATGTAGGCTATAAACCTCTCCTCTGGCCTTCTCTGAAGGGTAACCACTTGCTTAAGTGCCAAGCTTAGTGGTTAACATATAGTCATTCTGTAGACAGTCTAGCTAAGAATTACAATGCCTCCTTGAGAGGAAAGCATTTTATACGAATGACGTAAACAAGTGCCTCAAAGACAAAGTAATAGTAAACCAAGGCATTTCCCATCAGTCTTTACCTGAGAGGGTCTTTGTAAGGATTTCCTGTGGCTCAGAAAAAACAACAGAGTAAACTCTGTCTTCTTTCACCTCTTCCCTCCTCAAGAAACAGGAACTGGTGCTAAGATGTTAGGGGTCAAGCCCCAAACTCCTCTCCTGGTCCCGTATCTAAGTTGTGTAATAACACTAGACAATCAGCTATAAGAAGATGAACCCAAGGAGTATTTCCAGTCTGTGACAGGTTTGCCTTCCAGTGAAATCCTGTTTCAAATAGCTAGACCAGCAGAGGAGCTCTGGTCCTCTGACCTGAGAGAAGGACAGGGTGGGGTTGTCAGAGCCTCCTTGACCATCATTCTCCTCAAGAGGTTTTGGAGGCTCATTCATGTCATAACTCAAGGACTATTACTGTCCAGTTGCATAACTGTGAAAAAGACTTTCTCCTTTGAAGGAGCAAAGGGCCCAGGAGGGGCAGGTGTGAGGCTTTTCTCTTTAAGTCAGCTTTGTGTCTTCAGGTCACTGGCCCCTGGCCACCTTCACAACCGGCCTTTTGAACTCATCCTCATGTCTCCCTCCCAAATTCCCCCAGCACCCTGGGCTGTGGCTTCTGCAGGTTTCAATGGTGTCCTTTCAGTAGCTCCTTGCCCCCCGCTGAGGGAGCAAACCCACAGTGCCCTTAAGTGTCCTTCAGTAGGAACATTGCTGAGGGTACACGATGGTCTGACTGATCCTTAGACCCAGATGGGCAGAACTTTGGGCAGGGGGTCATTGTCCAGAAGTCTCAGCTTCCTTTAAGTGGCTCCAAACTTCAGTGTGTTGACTGCCCAATACACAGGTGGGGGAAGCCTGTGGAAGATTCTCAGTCCTAGTTTCACCCAGTACTGGGAAAACCCTAAGGGGGGAGAGCAGTGATATTCCTGAGGATCTTTATTCTAAAACTCTCAAAGCAGCTGATATAGTCTTGAGAGGTGGGAGATGAGAAAGCTTGGGACCATGGGAGGGTGGCAAAAGAAGGAGACTCCTATCACTCCCTCTTTGGTCTTGAGTAGTCCTTTCTTCCTTCCTCCCTTCCTTCCTCACACCCTCCCCCTTCCTTCCTTTCTCCTGCTTTTCCTCCCTTCCCTCCCTCCTCCCTCTGTCGCTTCTTTCCTTCCTTCCCTCCATCCCTCCCTTTCTCCCCCTTTCTTCCTTCTTCTTCTTCTTCTTTTTTTTTTTTTTTTTAATGCATCTCGGGCTCCAAGCAGGCATTTGTTGCTAAAATCATATTTCTCTGTGTTAATTTATTATCCTTAACTCAAATCTGGAGTATGTAGCTCATTTTGATAATTCCTCTTCTGTCTGCACAGAGAAGAGTCTGCTCACAGCCAGTGATGAGAGGGGAGGAAACAGTTTCCCTAGCCAGGGCTGGCTCTGCTTTTTAGCCTACTAGGGGTGAGGCCCCTGGGGAGCCTTTCCCAGGGAAGCAGGGCAGGCAATGAGTCCAGCCTGGGGCTGCAGCCAGGCTGTGTGGCCTCTGTGGCTTTGATTTCTCCTCCTGGAAGGGCACCCTGTGGACTTCCTATGGGAGGACAATGAGTCCATGGGTGACCACAACTCACCCCTCCTTCCTGTCCTCTGGACCCACGTCCTGATAGGCCTCTTGCCCTCCTTCCCAGTATATAAGCGTTGTGATCAAGCGTGGCAGAAAAAGTCCTCAGGGCCAGACCCTGGGCCTTGGCCTCCGTGGCCTTAGGCTTCCCCGAGTTTTGGTGGGACCTGTAGCCTGGCGGGGGTCTGGGGCCTTGAGGTGCTGGACCGACTGGGCCTGTCCCAAAAGGCACAGGAGGCCGGGCTCTGTCCAGCAGCCCCGCGTTTGCGGTGGGGCTGCCCGGGACCTCACGCCACCCTCGCGCCCCTCTCCGCGCAGCCCCGCCCCAGCCCCAACTGCCCAACCGGCACCCTCCCCGCCTTCTGGTTCTAGAAGTGTGTCCTCTTGCCGCATAGATGCAACTGGGCACCGCACTGCACACAGAGTCAATCCCACCTGGGTTGAAGACCTGAACATAAAACCCACAACTTTAATACTACCAGATGGAGGAGGAGGGAAGGGATGAAAAAAGAAAGTAGAGAAAGAAAGTTTTAGCAAAAGAACAATTAGAAAAAAAGTATTAGAAGATTATATGCTCACATTATGGATTCACGGAGCCTGTGCACACAAAATTGCTTGGATAGCATACTGTGATATCTTTCTTTGGAAATAAGACTTAGATACAGGGATTGGTGCCAGGAATAGTTGCAGAGGCTGACTTTGGGAAAAGGGGGGAAAAATTGGCATTGATTAGTTGGTCTGAATGAGGCTGAAAACCGTGAAAATCAAGATAATATTTAAAGATAGAATTCTAGTAGCCTAGAACAGGCAGCAGAAATTTTTCTAATTACTACCAGAAGAGGGCTTTAATCACTAAACAACATGGATCAATAGTTCAAGATCTCTGTACAAAGAAAATAATAGGCCTAGATAATTTTCATTCAGGTTACCATCAAACATGCAAGGAACAGGTAATTTTAAACTTGTACATAGGCAACAAAGAATAGAAAACCATGAGACACTCCTCCAACTGGATCTTAAGGCTAGTTTAATAAGGACAACGAATCACAGAAGGATGGTAGAAGAAGAGTTACAGGACAAGCTGACTAAATAACTGAGATGCAAAAACCTACGTGAAGTGCTGGCAAAGGAAATCCAGCACAGAATAAAACATATAATATGCCATGATCAAGATGGTTTATTGTAGGCACGCAGGTTTGAGAGAACATTAAAGATTTAATAATTTAATTCACCACATGTATAGGTGAAAGAAGAAAAGACATAGGGTCACCTGAAGAGATGGGACAAAGCAGTTGATAAAGTCCAGTCCCTGTGAGAGATAAGAACTCTGAGCAAACACGGAACAGGAAAGGAGTTGCCTGACCTGGAAAACTATCATTAATACGGTATTAATGGGAGATGTTGGACATTTCCTTTAAAATTAGCAATAAAATAAGAATGCTTTGTATTATTTTTATTAAACATTTAAAATGGAGATCTAAACTCATACAATAAAAAAAGACACAAAAAAAGAAAGAAAAGGTATAACTTTTATCATATGTAGATTACAGAGCAGTCTCCATAGAAAAAAATTCAAAACTATAGAAAGTACTGTAATTAATAAAAATTAATCATACATACGAGGAAGCCTCGTGGCACAGTAGTTCTGTGTTCAGCTGCTGAGTGAAGGATGGGCAGTTCCAACCCACCAGCCGCTCTTCAGCAGAAAGATGTGGCAGTCGGTTTCTGTAAAAATGTACAGCCTTGGAAACCATATGGGGCAGTTCTACTCTGTCCTACACGGTGACTACGAGTTGGAATTGACTGGAAAGCAGTAGGTAATCATAAATATAAAATAAGAATATGTGTTTTCACCACAATTAAAAATCAATCAATCAATCAAATTTCTATCCGTCAGCCCGAAGCCGACCCTGCCAACGCTCTCGCGTGAGGGCAGAGGACACTGATAGGGAAAGAGCAGGATTCTGGTGGGCCGCACCGAGGAGGAAGGGGGCAGGGTGGTTCAGTGGTTGAATTCTTGCCTTCCATGCAGGGGACCCCAATCAATTCCCGGCCCATGCACCGCACGCACGGTTACCACCATCTGTCAGAGGAAGCTTGCTTGTTGCTGTGATGCTGAACAGGTTTCAGCAGAGCTTCCAGACTAAGATGAATGAAGAAGAAAGAGGTGGCAATCTATTTTTGAAAATCAGTCAGTGAACACACTACGAATCACAACAGTCCCACCTCATTATGTACAGCATCACCATTAGTCAGGGGCTGAGTAAAGAGCAGCTAACACCAACAACGAATACCAAGGAGGAAAGAACATTATTTTACTTTGGGCTAAATTTATCATCTAGGTGCCTGTAGGAGTTACCATAACAACAACAAATAAACGACTATTGGGTGGCTTTAAAAGAGAAATATATTTTCTCACAGTTTAGGAGGCCAGAAGTCTGAATTCAGAGCATAGCTCCGGGCGGGGAGGGGAGGTACTTCCTCCTCTATTTCAGCTTCTAGAAACTGCCAACAATCCTTAGAGTTCCCGCACTGTAGAGGCATTTGTCTCCACTGTCTGCCTTCCTCTGCCTCGTGTGTATTTCTGTGTCTATTCCACACATTTTCTTAGCTCAGAAGTGACTAGGTTTAGGACCCACGGTACACTGTTATGGCCTCATTAACATAACAAAGGGAGCCCCCTATTTTCAAGCTGGGTCATATTTACAATTGCAGGAGTTAGAATTTCAACACATATTTTTGTGGGACACAATTCAGTCCATAACAATAGTCTTACCAGATATTCTGGATTGAGAGTCCTAGCACGAGCAGCTGAGGATGATTCTAATTCTTTGCTACATTAGTTCGCTAAAGCTTGTAGCAAAGTTTGCCCATTCAAATGTCTAAGCAATTCATTAGGTAAGACCCGGCCAAACTTTCCTAAACATATCCACTGTGTGGAAGAAAACACATACTACCATCATGGAAGTCTGGAGAAATGCATTAATAAAAGTAGAGTAGGGTTTGGGACCAAGAATTATTTCATGGCCTTCATAACATGTGATAACTGTTAGACGTCCACCTGGAGACGTCAGGTAATAATACTAACAGCTAACACTTATTGAGTACGTGCACTGGTGGCACCAGGACTCTTGTAAGAGCTTCTCCTTTCTTAAGATATTTGTTCTGCATGATAGCTGTATGAGGAATGTATCATTATAATGTACATTTTATACATGAAGAGGTCGATACAGAGATTTATGCTGACATTTGGGTATAAGTCTGGGCCCAGGAGGAGTTGAAATGGCTGGAGGTGGAACCTTGACTTAAATAATAAATAAGTGAATAGAAATGGAAGCACTACATCTGTGGAGAGGCTGCCCATGAGCCCAAGATTACAGTGCATTGGTATGGAAAACAGAATTGTGAAGTCCTGAACCCTGTAGCCATATATAGCCCTCAAGGTCTTAGTAGAGCAATAAGGAAAAGAGAGAGAGACAGAGGAGAGAAGAACACATTCCCTGAGTGACATAGGAGGCTGGGCCCTCCGCTATGTTCACATGTCATTCCTCATTTAACCCTTAGATTGATACGGTGTGTGAGATAGGTATTATTATTCACTTTTAACATTGCAAAAGTTTTATTTTCTCTGACTTAACAGTAATGAGTTTTTATGGAAACAAACGAGAAACTAGAGAAAAGTATACTTAAAGGGGAAATCTCGTCAATTGACTACTATTATTTAGTCAGACCACTGAGGAAGTTGTTGTTAGGTGCCATCCAGTCATTTTTGACTCATAGTGACCTGATGTGACAGAATAGAACCGCTCCATATGTTTTTCTGGACTGCAATCTTTATGGAAGCAGATTGCCAGGTCTTTCTCCCATGGAGGTGCCTTGTAGGTTTCAACTGCCAGCCTTTCAGTCAGGGAGCACTTAACCTTTGCACCACCAGGGCCCAGGAGATATGCATGGAAAAAGAAAATAGAACATCATTAAAAGAGTCAAGCAGAGAGGCGGGGCCAAGATGGCGAACTAGGTAGACGCTACCTCGGATCCCTCTTGCAACAAAGACTCAGAAAAACAAGTGAATTGATCACATACATAACTATCTACAAACCCTGAACAACAAACACAGATTTAGAGATGGAGAACGAACAAATACGGGGAACCAGCGACTGTTTTCGGAGCCTGGAGCCAGCGTCCCAGTCAGGTAACCTTGGCGCCGGGCTTAGGCCTGAGCCCAGGGGAGATGAACACAAAATCTTGTGACGGTGCAAACAAGGGGCGCAGCCCTACCCCCTGAACCGACCCCGGGAGGGGGCCCAGCCAGTCCGCGCGGGTGGCGCGGCGACGCGGCTGGTGGGAGAAGTCCCCGGGAGGCAGTGACTGGATTTGGAGCCGGGAGTGCAGCATCCCAGCCGGGGAACCTTGGCGCCGGGCTTTTGACTGGGCGCTGTCACAGCGCAAGCACCGGGCGCAGCCCTACTCCCCTGAACTAACCCCAGGAGGGGCCCCAGCCGGTCCGCGGGGGCGGCGCGGTGACGCGGCTGGCGGGACGAGAAGTCCCCAGGAGGCAGCGACTGATTTTGGAGGCGGGAGTGCAGCGTCCCAGCAGGGGAACCTTGACGCTGGGCTTTGGACTAGCAGCAGAGGATCTGACCACGGCTTCAGCGGGCCAGACCCTCGGGGGCAATCTCCACACAGCCGGCACACATGGGCGACACACCCCGCGGGAATCTCAGATAAAATAGTCATTCCAAGCAAGATAAGCAACTTTGGCTATATTCCGGGGTGCTACTCTCCTGTTTCTCTGAACCCTCCCCCACCCTTCCCAGGCGGCTTCATTAACATTGGAATTTCCTGAGCCAGAGGGAGAATGGCTCCGGCTCCGTGGAAGCTTTGCTTTTCCCTTTTTTTTTTGTTTTGTCTTTTCCTAACCCATTCTTCCGGCCTGAGAGAAGGAACCACAAAAAAACCAGGGACCAAAAATCCATCCCTAATTGGACTAAAAACACAGAACTAGCTACAGCCAAACATATATGATCCAAATCTCGGACTTTCATCCTTACAGGGAACAAGGTGGTAGTTATAATCCAAAGGCAGTTCTGATAGGGATCTGACTGCATTTTTTTTTTAGCGGATTTTCTGGAAAAACAAGTTTCCCTGGTCTGATATCTCTGCTTATTCAACAGAGCCCTAACTGACCCACAACAGGGAACTGAGGGCTGAAGCTCCCCCCAGACCACCTAGCCTCTGGCCTTAGGGGTCTAAGGAGGGTGACACCTACCAATCAGTAGAGGTACTTGCATTGGGGGCCTAAGGTACAGCTGCAGTGCCCTCCCACCAAGGTGCTATAGGAATAGAGACACACCTACCTCACCGACACCTGGGGGAAGCCTGTCAGCATCCTGCCCCCCCCGGAGGGTGAACCCCAGCTGCTAATAAAATCTGGTGCACACAACTGTCACCACTAATTCTCAAGGTGGATAGGTGTTAGGGTGCAGTACACACTTGATGACCCAAAATCAGATTCTACTCAATAATAGTGAATAGACTCAGGCATATATCTGGCAACAGCCCAATCCAGCTGGTAATAGGTCATAAGTAAGTCAAGGGCTACAACAATCAAGACAGCACAATCTAGTAGCCCATCCATGTATATTGAAAGAAAACAAAACAAGACTCAGTGAGCAATTATAGAATAAACCACTAGTATATCTTAGTGATGGCTCGGAGACAGCAGTCGATATCAAACCACAGAAAGAAGCAGACCATGAGAGCTTCTACAACCCCCAAACAAAAGAATCAAAATCTTTCCCAAATGAAGATACAATCCTGGAATTATCAGATACAGAATATAAAAAACTAATTTACAGAATGCTTCAAGACATCAGGGATGATCTCAGAAATGAAATAAGGCAAACTGCAGAAAAAGCCAAGGAACACACTGATAAAACTGTTGAAGAACTCAAAAAGATTATTCAAGAACATAGTGGAAAAATTAATAAGTTGCAAGAATCCATAGAGAGACAGCATGTAGAAATCCAAAAGATTAACAATAAAATTACAGAATTAGACAACGCAATAGGAAGTCAGAGCAGCAGACTCGAGCAATTAGAATGCAGACTGGGAAATCTGGAGGACCAGGGAATTAACACCAACAAAGCTGAAAAAAAATCAGATAAAAGAATTAAAAAAAATGAAGAAACCCTAAGAATCATGTGGGACTCTATCAAGAAGGATAACTTGCGTGTGATTGGACTCCCAGAACAGGGAGGGAGGAAGGACAGAAAACACAGAGAAAATAGTTGAAGATCTGCTTACAGAAAACTTCATTGACATCATGAAAGACGAAAGGATATCTATCCAAGATGCTCATCGAACCCCATTTAAGATTGATCCAAAAAGAAAAACACCAAGACATATTATCATCAAACTTGCCAAAACCAAAGATAAAGAGAAAATTTTAAAAGCAGCCAGGGAGAAAAGACAGGTCTCCTTCAAGGGAGAATCAATAAGAATAAGTTCAGACTATTCAGCAGAAACCATGCAGGCAAGAAGGCAATGGGATGACATATACAGAGCACTGAAGGAGAAAAACTGCCAGCCAAGGATCATATATCCAGCCAAACTCTCTCTGAAATATGAAGGTGAAATTAAGATATTTACAGATAAACACAAGCTTAGAGAATTTGCAAAAACCAAACCAAAGCTACAAGAAATACTAAAGGAAATTGGTCAGAAAACCAATAATATCAGATACCAGCACAACACAAGGTCACAGAACAGAACACCCTGATATCAACTCAAACAGGGAAATCACAAAAACAAATTAAGATTAATTTAAAAAAAAATGCTCAGAACAGGGAATCATTGAAGTCAATATGTAAAAGATCACAATAATCAAAAAGAGGGACTAAATACAGGTGGCATAGAACTGCCGTATGGAACTCTTATACACTGCTGGTGGGAATGTCAAATGGTACAACCACTTTGGAAATCTATCTGGCATTATCTTAAACAGTTAGAAATAGAACTACCATACAACCCAGAAATCCCACTCCTCAGAATATACCCTAGAGAAATAAGAGCCTTCACACAAGCACATATATGCACACCCATGTTTATTGCAGCTCTGTTTACAATAGCAAAAAGCTGGAAGCAACCAAGATGTCCATCAACGGATGAATGGTTAAATAAATTGTGGTATATTCACACAATGGAATACTATGCATCGATAAAGAACAGTGATGAATCTGTGAAACATTTCATAACATGGAGGAACCTGGAAGGCATTATGCTGAGTGAAATTAGTCAGAGGCAAAAGGACAAATATTGTATAAGACCACTATTATAAGATCTTGAGAAATAGTATAAACTGAGAAGAACACATACTTTTGTGGTTACGAGGGGGGAGGGAGGGTGGGAAAGGGTTTTTTACTGATTAGTTAGTAGATAAGAACTGCTTTAGGTGAAGGGAAGGACAATACTCAATACACGGAAGGTCAGCTCAACTGGACTGGACCAAAAGCAAAGAAGTTTCTGGGATAAGCTGAATGCTTCAAAGGTCAGCGGAGCAAGGGTGGGGGTTTGGGGACCATGGTTTAGGGGGCCTTCTAAGTCAATTGGCAAAATAATTCTATTATGAAAACATTCTGCATCCCACTTTGAAACGTGGCGTCTGGGGTCTTAAATGCTAACAAGCGGCCATCTAAGATGCATCAATTGGTCTCAACCCACCTGGATCAAAGGAGAATGAAGAACACCAAGGTCACACAACAACTAAGAGCCCAAGAGACAGAAAGGGCCACATGAACCAGAGACCTACATTATCCTGAGACCAGAAGAACTAGTTGGTGCCCGGCCACAATCGATGACTTCCCTGACAGGGAGCACAACAGAGAACCCCTGAAGGAGCGGGAGAACAGTGGGATGGAGACCCCAAATTCTCATAAAAAGACAAGACTTAATGGTCTAACTGAGACTAGAGGAATCCCGGCGGTCATGGTCCCCAAACCTTCTGTTGGCACAGGACAGGAACCATCCCCGAAGACAACTCATCAGATATGAAAGGGACTGGACAGTGGGTAGGTGAAAGATGCTGATGAAGAGTGAGCTAATTATATCAAGTGGTCACTTGAGACTGTGTTGGCATCTCCTGTCTGGAGGGGGGATGGGAGGATAGAGAGAGTTGGAAGCTGGCAAAATTGTCACGAAAGGAGAGACTGGAAGGACTGACTCATTAGGGGGAGAGCAAGTGGGAGTACGGAGTAAGGTGTATATAAAGTTATATGTGACAGTCTGACTTGATTTGTAAACGTTCACTTGAAGCTCAATAAAAGTTAATAAAAAAAAAGAGTCAAGCAGAATGGTGGTGGGAGTATCTCTAATACAGGGCTTAGCTGCTACCAGTTAGGAAAGCAGACAGAAGTATATGATCTACAAGGAAAAATGGCAGGTTATTTCTGACTCCTACCCCAGCCCTCACCCTCACCTCCCACTTTGGCCTGCCTAGTGAGCAATAAACATAAGAAAAGGGGCTAGACATCTTTGGTCATCATGCAAACACAAATGCAAATATAAAGTGACAATATTACACTACCCCATACCAACCAGGATGGGTAAAATGAAAAAGATACTAAATCTCAAATTTTGAGTAGAATGGAGGAACTGGAACTCTAATCTACTGCAGGGGAGAGTATAAACTGGTACAACCATTTTAAACAATTATTTGAAACTATCTATAATTTATAATTCAGCAAATTTACTTCTAGACAAATACCCATCAAAAATGAAAATATATGTTCACCAAAATACATATACTTGTAAATAACCTCCAAGGCATGAATATATTCCTTATAAATGCCTATGGCTTAGGATGTTACTCCCTGTGGATAGTAAAGTTGATATACAGATTTATCTTCATATGGACAAAAATTCTAGAGCCCTTTGTAGAACAAAATAGCAAATCCCAGAGAAGCATGTTCTCATGGTTTAAGACACCCTTGTGGCTTCTATTTACACCTCTCCTGCTTTGAGGCTGGAACACATAGACCCAGTTATGAAATCACCCTTGCTTGTTAACTTTGCAAAATTCCGTACACCTCAAAATTTTTGTGAGTTTAATAGAGAAAAGATCACAGATGGATAAATGAAAAAAAGAGAAGGGGTATATTTTGCACCAAAGCAATATATTTAAAATGAAGTGGTGAGAATGGTGGGCTTCCTTTTTCTGAAAATGCTTTTCAATTTGTTTGATGGCGGGGAGCAGAGGAACGAGATGTTTTATTCAAGAACTAGTTTTCTGGGCAATTTGGTAACTACCTAAACAATAACCTCTAAAAATAAATATTTTGATCCATTGACTTGCTGCTTACACCTAGTTATTTCCAGTTAGATCACATATTTAAATTTAAAATACAAAAAATAAAAAGTTTTTAAGAAATATGGCATTTTTGCTTAATTTTTTAACTGTTAAAGAGGAAGTGCATTCTAAAATACTCAAAGGCATAAAATAGAAAGGTGATAAGTTATGTGCAAGAAAAGATAACCAAATAGAGAAGTAGTAACTTTGGCGAAGGATAAAAGAGTACAAAATACTGGGGAAACCAGCAGAACTGTATAACTCAGGGTCATGATAGCTCCATAAACACATCCAAACTCCCTGAGGGACCAAATTACTGGGCTGAGGGACCTGGGGACCATGGTCTCAGGGAACATCCAGCTCAACTGGCATAACATAGTTTATAAAGAAAATATTCTACATTCTACTTTGGTGAGTATCATCTGGGGTCTTAAAAGCCTGTGAACAGCCATCTAAGATACTCCACTGGTCTCACCCCTCAGGAGCAAGGGAGAATGAAGAAAACCAAAGACACGAGGGGAAGATTGGTCCAAGGGACTAATGGATCACAACTACTATGGTCTCCACCAGACTGAGTCCAGCACAACTAGATGGTGCCAGGCTACCACCACTGACTGCTCTGACAGGGATCACAATAGAGGGCCCCAGACAGAGCTGGAGAAAAATGTAGGAAAAAATTCTAACTCACGAAAAAAGACCAGACTTACTGGCCTGACAGAGACTGGAGAAACTGCAAGAGTATGGTCCCCAGGCATCCTTTTAGTTCAGTAATGAAGTCACTCCTGAGGTGCACCCTTCAGCCAGAGATTAGAGACTATGGCCCACAGACACTTGCTAACCCAGAACTGAAGATACTCCCAAAGTCTACCTTTCAGCCAAAGATTAGACAGGCTTATAAAACAAACAATAACACACGTGAAGAACATGCTTCTTAATTCAATCAAGTGTATGACACCAAATGGGCGTCACCTGTTCAGGTCAACTGGAGGAATGGACACGGGAAACCTGAGGTGTAAAGGGAAAGTGGGAGCATGCTAATAGATAGTGGGGATTGAAACCAATGGCAACAAAACAATTTGTGTATAAATTTTTGAATGAGAAACTAATTTGTGCTGTAAACTTTCACCTAAAGTAAAATAAAAATGTATCACTCATAAAGGCAAACTTAAATAAACAGAAGCTATATATTTTTTTATACCTCAATCGGGGTTACTATAAAATCCCCAATTAATAAATGGGCAAGGTCAATGATTCCACTTTAAGACAGAAGATTGAATACACATACTTACCTCCTTTAATTCCTTAAAGTCCACTAAAATAGCCATAGAAAAATCATTTTTTAAAGGAATTAATATGCAAGTATAAGACTGGGAGAGACAACCAAGAACATTGATTCCTGAGCTGTCAGTAGGGCATGAGACCTGATTTGTAGTGTAATTACTCAAAAAGGCTCAGCAAGTAATGACACCTCATCCTACTTTTGAAGTGACAGTGAATGTGATGCGAAAAACAATATAGTTGAAAAAACTTAATGTAATGGAAAATGGCAGAGTAGAAAGCACCAAGTATTGGTCTTTCCAGCAAAACAGCATTAAGCTTGAAAAAAAAAATCAGAATCATCCTTTTCAGTGGTCTGCAACCTAATCAGATACTTAGGGCAACCAGAGAACTACTCGATGAAGAGAGTGGCTGCTGAGCTTTAGCAAGAGAGCAACATGGGGGAACCAGCTAACACCACCCATTCCTCAGCATGACCACAGACATGTGGGCAGTAGCTTTTATTCTTGGAGTGGCTAACTGATGCCACCATGGACTATAAGAACCTTGTCCTCCAAAAATTTGGAGTTGTACATTTTGGTGGGTCAGGGGGTTACTTGAGGGAACACTGAGGATGTTTTTGCCCTGTTTTAGCCCCTTCAGGATCCAGTGGCTGAAAGAGATATAAACAAAAAAACAAACATGTTGCCATAGAGTCATTTCCAACCAACAGCAACCCTATAGGACAGAGTAGAACTGCCTCATAAGATTTCTAAGGAGCAGCTGTTGCATTTGAACTGCCAACCTTTTGATTAGCAGCCGAGCTCTTAACCACGGTGCTAACAGGGCTTCTAAAGAGATATACACACCTTAAAAAAAAATCTCCATATTTAAGGAAATATCTGTAAGGTCACAAACTGACCACAGAGATAATGAAACAGATGCTTGACTGACCACTCACAGGTGAAATATAGACTTTACATACATAATTTAAAAATCCACTGTGCAAATGGATGGCTCAAGCCCTCAACAAGCAACAGCAGTAACCATGATGAGGGAGAGAATATAATTTCCAGAACTGCCACATTTTAATAGTCAAAATTTCCATTTCTCAACAAAAAATTCCAGAGCATACAAAAAAACAGAAAAATATGGCTCCTATAAAGTAAAGATAAATATCTGACAGAAACAATCCCTGAGGGAGCCTAGACATTGGAATTACTGGTCAAAGACATTAAATCAAATATCTTAAATATACTCAATGAAATAAAGAAAGCCATGAATAAAGAGGTAAATCACAAGAACAATGTATGAACAAACAGAAAATGTCCACAATGGTATAAATCAAACCGGTTGCCATTCAGTTGAACCTGACTCATTGTGACCCTATAGGACAGAGGAGAACTGCCCCATATGGTGTCCAAGGAGAAGCTGGTGGATTCCAGCTGCCAAACTCTTAACCACTGCACCAGCAGGGCTCTAATAAAGATATAGAATTTTTTTTTCAGCTGTTGTGCTTTTCATCTTCATGATTTCCATTTGGTTCATTTTTATAGTTTCTATGATATAGTCTCACTCATGATGACATAGTTTCTATAATAAAGGAATAGAAACTATAAAAATGAACCAAATGGAAATTATGAAGCTGAAAACACAACGGCTGAAATAAAAATTCATTAGAGTGGCTCAATGACAGATTTGAACAGGCAGAACACAGAGTCATCAAATTTGAAGACAAGGCATTTGGAATTATCCAGTCTGAAGGGGGAAAAAAGAATAAGAAAAATGAACAGAACCTGAGGTTCCCGTGGGACATCAAACACACCAATAAACATATCACACCAAAACCAAACCCATTGCCGTTGAGTCGATCCCAACTCATAGCAACCTTGTAGGACAAAGTAGAACCACCCTCATAGGGTTTCCAAGGCTGTAAATCTTTATGGGAGCAGGCTGCCACATTTTTCTCCCGGAAACACATCATGGTCATCCCAAAAATAGAGGAGAGAGAGAAAGGTGCAGAAGCAAAAATAACAGCCGGACACTATCCAAATTTGATGAAAGACGTAAATCACTGGCCTTGGCTCAAACCCATGAGTTTCCAGGGTTTTAAGAGCAGCTTTATAGGGCAAGCCCCAAAGCCCAAGTCCTTTCAGTTCTCTACTTCTATCAGGTTTGGTATTGGCCAATGGCCAAAGGTGTCATAAGTTCAGTTGCAATTCAAGATGTTAACAGACTTCTGCTTTTGATGAAAGCAGCTTCCAGGTCATTTTTCAAAGGCATGGAAAACAAACAGGAAAAATATGTGGCCATACTGTATTCAGGTACAATAAAGAAAAGCACTTGAGTGCTTTCTGAACTATGGCAAGGAATTTCTTGAGTACAAGAATCTCCCAGAGTAGGACGTAGTTCTGTTGTACATAGGGTCGCTATGAGTCGGAATCGACTCAATGGCACCTAAAGACAATAGCAACAGGGAGTAGGATATTCTACCAGGAATAGTGTCAAGAAAGGCTTCAACCAAGAAGTGATGCTTGAAACATTAAAAGGGAACAGGTACAGAGACAGCAAGAATGAGTGGCCACTTTTACAATCAATCACAAGAAGCAAATAAAATCAAGTGTGTTCTGAGCTATGGCAAATTGTTTCTAAAACACAATGGAGTACACAGCAGGAAGTGAGGAGTTATACCAGTAGTAGGGTCAGAAAAGAGTTTACCAGGAAGTGATGCTGAACCAAATGTGGAAATATCAGTAGCTGGTTAAAAAGTAGGAAATGGCCCAATATATTCAGGAAACCCCAAGTATTCTCCTGAGGCCGCAGTGCAAGGTGATGGGTATCATGAACATAAAAATTCTGAGGAGACAGGGTGAAGCTATTGGGGCATTTTTGCTGCATTTCTGAGCAAGAAACATCTTCTTCTGTCCTTTTGTGTTTAGAGATGCTTGTCCCGGTTCTACCCTTTGCAGTCACACAAAACAATCCCCCTCTCTTCCTCATCTGAGAGCTTTCGTTTTCCTCCAAGTTATCAGATTCCCTTCTGTTCACCAACAAAACTTTCTAAAACCCCTTCTCAAATGGTTTCAACAATTTTACTGGTTACTTTTCTAAATAGCCCTCTAGAACAAAATCAAATGTGCAGCAAAGCAGAGAACAGTGGGCTTTTTCCTGAGGGCTCTGCTAGGCCTCCCACGTAGGTTGACCATGGAGGTCCTTATACTCATTGCTTTTCTGTGAGGCCATAATGCTAACCCTTTTCCAGAAGGCCCAAGAGAAAGCATGGGAAGGGGGTAAGTGTACCATATTCTGGGTCTCAGAGCCAGGAAGGTCAATGAATTTGGGTCAACAGCCTACCCATGAGTGATGGTGCCTTTAGGCACCACATCAAAGAGTTCTATTCTGCGCTGATTTTCTGTAAAGGATGGGTCTTTTGGGGGACTCATCATTCATTGATCCAACTAATATATGTCAAGTATCTACTACATGTCAGGTACTATCCTACTTTCTGGGACTACACATATAAGGCAGACCTTGTGTTTGCCCCTAAGTTGCTTATAATCCTTCTAAAGGAGATAGATTTTTAAATGAGGATCTCACGTGAACAGTTGGGTGGGGTAGGGAGGGGGAGTGTTATCATGTAGGGATTATAGACTGATCTGATATACTTAGAGCACGAATATCAAGTAGTTTAGGCAGACTTAGCAAGCTGTGACATGAAGTATAACAATGTTGTTGTTGCTATGTTCTATCAACTCGATCCTAACTCCTACTGACCCCACGTGACAGAGTAGAACAGCTCCATGAGGTTTCCAAGGCTGTAATCTTTATGATAGCAGATAGCCAGCTCTTTCTCCTTTGAAGCCACTAAGTGGGTTTGAACTGACACCCTTTTCCTTAGTAGCCAACACTTAACAATTGCACCACCAGGCCTCCTCTAACAGTGAGCATTCACACAATCTTAGTCTGTGGCAGTCATTGTTGTTAAAGGTGACATCCTCTCAACAACGGTATAAGAAAGATAGAGTTCTCTTAATCTGACAGGTGATGGGAGTGAGGCATAGAGAGGTTAAATGCCTCATCCAAGGTCATATGGCAGGTATATGGAGACACTGGGACTCAAGCCCAGGAGTTTGGTTGGGGTCTGCTGTCTTCACCATCATGGTTCACCACGGAGAAGAAGGGAGGGGAGAGAACATCTTCCATTCAAAGAGAACAGCCTATGTGAAGCCTCAGCTGCAAAGGAAGCCTGAGAGGGCTTCAGAGTGGACATGTGTTTCTAGGACTGGAGCAAAGTGGTTCAAACAGTGTCAGAGGAGTGGCTTGGGGAACAACGGCCGTTATACTGTTATCATTCCCTGGACTCTCAAGTCACCCCAATGGATATCAACCTGTTTAAGGGCAGGGGAGAGGTTCAATTCATTCTTTCTATATTATTTCCCTTAAAATAACTTCCTAACCCCTGCCAGAAGAGTTGCCACATTTTTCTTGTTGCCGTGTATGGATTCACAATGGGCCCTTGGAACTGAGAGATGTCAACAATGATGTCACACAAGAGTTACTGGAAGCCATGGTGTTCACTCAGATCCCAACGGCTCTTTGGAGAGGTTGTTGATCTGAGGTCTTCTGTGGGAGAGCGACTTAAGCTACCAGTTGCCAGAGATTGTTTCCTAAATCAAAGTCGTCCAGCTAGTGAGAGTTTGGGACATCTTCTCTAACTGGGAGGAGGGAGAAACCTCCTTCAGAAAACCATCCTTTTTGGCTCATCTTTACCCAGGGATGGAGCGGTGGAATGCAACGAAGAGGCCTTTCTCTAAGAATTGAGGTGGGAGGAAAATTCTTCCCAATCAATTAGAGCTGGCCGTGAGGGGTTGTATTTCCCTGAAAAAGAAGGCCACAAGGAGAGAAGATGAAGCCTTTGATGTAGGATAACAGGGTCACTAAGGTTTTTGTTGAGAAAGTACTTCCTGCCCTTTAGTAGACAATTAAGCAAAGTCGGTAATGTGAAGGAATAAATTCGTTAATCATAAAATTCTACTGTAACCTGAGGGTTTTTCAGAGTAGGGAGGAGAAGACACTCAATATTTTAGGCCTATGGTATTCCTGCTTCTATCTCTGGGATTGAAGGAGGCAAGTGGTCACCTAGGGCAGTGGGTGAAGGCCCAGGAAGAAGGGTGGTTATGGAGACTTGTACTTATTTTTAATATGTTCTAATGAGATCGAATTGATAAGTCATGTGATGAACTAAAAGAATTAAAGGTATTTGAGGAGTTTTGGGAGTGGGTGGTGTGAAAGAACACAGTACCCCACGCTGACCCAGAGTTCCCGGTCGCTGTGAGCCCCAACAGTTCCCAGCCTGGACTCAGGCAGCAGAAGGTCTGGGCATGACTTGCTGCCTGAGCTTCAGAGACTTGCCCTTTTCCTCCAAGTTCTAAAGTTCTATTTAGACTTGAAGTTTTAAAATTTTACCACACTGAACTTGAGCTTATGCTGTAAATCCTGGTGGCGCACCCTGATACTATAACCTCTTCCACCACCCACCCCTTTTTCTTCTCTGCTTTTCTCCTGTGCTTACCCACAGTGGCTGAGCCCTGCTTTCTTCTCCCTCTTTGGTCTCTGTATCTCTCTAACATAATCCTGGGAGGTCCCTCCTCTCTATCCTGTGTCTCACCTTGGAGTTTTCTGTCCATCCAACTCACACAACCTACCTCCATCTCTTTCTTCTCTCTGAGCTCTCCAGTCCTTCCCTCAGATACAGAAAAACCTACAGACCTTTAAGCTGACATGGACAACCCACCCAGACACACCCAGGTGAGGTAGTTGTATTTGACCACTGACATTTGTGGAATCAAGACTCTCAGATACGTAGTCATCTGTTTTCTGCCTGAGGACCTTGAAAGAGTTCATCTAAGATGGACCTGTAGAGGGGACTTCTGTTTACAGAAAGATTAGTTTAACCCTCTGTTGCTTGTTTAGGAAGGGTACAAGGAAGAGGTATACATGTAAAACTTTTAACAAAGTATACAAATTTTTCTTTCTCTTTAGGTACGGCACCTCTATAAAAAGTCCTCCCTTCAAAGAGAGTTAAAAGAGATGAGCATTTCTCCTGTTTGAATGTTTACTTGTTAAATATGGTAAGAAAATCACCGGCGTAGAAGAAATCTTTAGGAGAAGTTTCAGACTGTTAAAAAGGTTCAGGGAAATGAGGACATTTACATGTTCCAAAGGAGGGAATTCACTTGGCATTCAACATATCAATGCCACGAAAAAATTAACTTGAAGATTCTTTGTTTACAAATATGAAACCCCACAATACTGTTTTCAAAGGGCGTGAACTTTTGTTACAAGGCACTACTATCACTAGAAGGGGACCTTTGGTGGCACAAACCGTTTGTGCTCTACAGATAAACGAAGGGTTAGTGGTTCCAACTCACACAGGTGCGTCCTGAACGAGAGGCCTTGCTTCTGCTTTCATAATGATTACAGCCAAGAATACTCTATGGAGTGCAGCTTTACTCTGTAACACGTGGTATAGCCATGAGTCAGAATCCACTGCTTGGAAATGGCTATTATCATTGGTACCATTTTGCAGAGATTTTATTGCTCACAGCAATGCCCCCAAAATATGGTAGCTTCTGTGGAAAGAGAGAAGGGACGAGGTCTGCAGAGGTGGAGGGTGCTGGTGATGGAGAGGCCTCCAGGGATTCCTGAGACCAGAGCCTTGGGCTCCTATATGAAGATCAGGGCCATGAGAGCTCATATAAATTAACTATTCTCAGAGGTCTCTATCCAAAAGGAAAATGCCCAAGAATCCACAACATCTCAAGCAAAAAACCCAAGCTCTAGGGCCGGAAAGACTCCACTACCATCAGAGAGGCCTTTTCCCTCAGCTTCCGCTGAGCAGACATCTCATTCATCCAGCTAAGGGGCTACCCCAGAGAAGCGATGGGTAAGGTGTGCATATTTCACCCAGGTGCGCACGGTCAAGTGGGTGGCTGTGGCCTGGCAGACCAAAACCTCCTTTGCCCCCGTGGGACAGATGCCCCAAGTCTTTGAGGCCGAGCTCTCTGAGTAGAGCACCGTCGCCGTGCCCCCAGTCTGGCCAACACTGAGTCCCTGGTGAGCACCCTGGGGCCTTGGAAGGAGGGGCCCCAGGCCCGCACCACCGAGCCCAGCGTCTGAGGAGAGGATCATGGGGAAAGCCCCCACGCAGCCACCCCGGAGCGGCTAGTGACCCATGAGCGCAGCTTCCACTGCTTGGCCTGCTGCCTTGTGTTCAAGTCCCAGGAGGCCCTGGTGGCTCACATGGAGCATGGAATGAGCCAGGGCTTCAGCAACCAGGTCCTCTGTGAAGAGCTGCTGGAAAAGGAACTGCCACCCTCACCCCCATGCAAGCCCAGAGGCTGCCACCAGCTGGCCAAGGCCACTTGATGGCCTCCAAGAAGAGGGAGGTGTGGGAGAGGAGTGCCGTCTGCAGGAGCTGGAGGGGCAGCTGGAGAAGCAGAGAGAGCAGCTGAGGAGGTTGAGGCACCAGCTGGTGAGGTTGCAGAGGCAGGAGGCCAGGCTACAGAGGGTGGGGGCACAGCACTGAAGCCAGAGGAGGAAGAGCCTGAAGACCTGCTAGCAACTTGGGACTGGGAGGAGCAGGGCATTTGTGCTGGGAAATGTGGGTCATCTCATCAGCTGCTACCCAAAAGATATGTGGCCCACGGAAGAAAGGCCTGGCAATCTACTTCTGTACTATCACAGTCATTGAAAACTCTGTGCAGTGCAGTTCTACTCTGAAACACCTGGGTTCACCATGCATTGAAATCAACAAGACAGTAGGTTTTTGTTCTGTTAAGGCCTCTGTTCAGGCTCCTTTAACCCACCTGCCTGTAAGAACCTCTCCTCCCAGCCTGTGCCCCAATCCAACTACTCCAAGTGCATGGAGAGCTGCAATCCTAGGGGGACCTGGAAAGAAGGAGCCCCAGAACACCTGACTGCAGACACCAGGTCTGCTCAGAGGTTCCCCTAGCCTAGGAGAGGAGAGGACAGGCCTGATCTGGATGGTGAGGTCTCAGAACTCTGAGAATGAGCACAGCATAAGGAGGGGGGGAGAAATGGGATTTCAGTGGGACTTGGGAGGCTGAGGGGGACTCTGCAAAGACAGCTCCAACGGAAGTGTGCTGGTGAACGGGGTGTCACTGAGTTCTTTGCATAGAAGGAACCAGAGAGAGAGTAGGCTGTGGCGAGACCTGCCTGTAGGTGAGCAGTGGGCGTAAGGCCCTACCCAAGGACTCTGGGTCACTTCTCATCATCCTCCAAGCATAGAAAGGAGGAGGTCCTGGTTGGGCAAAGAGGAGGAGGTGGTGAAATAAAGAGCTCACCGCATTCAAGTCTACTGCCCTCACTGGGGGAATTTGGGTTTATTGCTGTGATTTAGTGTTGCCTCTTTGGAGGAAACCCTCATGGCGTATTGGTTAAGTGCCACGGCTGCTAACCAAAGCGTCGGCAGTTCGAATCCACCAGGTGCTCATTGGAAACTCTATGGGGCAGTTCTACTCTGTCCTGTAGGGTCACTATGAGTCGGAATTGACTTGGCCGCAGTGGGTACTGGGCCTCTTTGGACTGGAGTGGGAGATGGTTTAGAAAAACTCTCCTGGGTGTCCCTTTTCTGCATAACAGTAGATCTAGTAGTGTCTGCGTAACTCATGCAAAGGATGAGTTCCTAGGATGTAAGGAAACTTTTTTTTTTCTTTTAAAAAAGCTTTTTCTGTTTGATTTTGCACATATCAATGACACTAGCTTGTTCTTTCTTTTTTTCTGTGGTATAATTTGGCCAATCCTGGGGTCAGAGAACGGGAAGAAAAAGACTGGACTGGAAGTATAGGAACAAAGGCAGATGAGGCCTCTTAACCCTGGGAGAACACAGATGGTTAGAGGTGAGGCCAGCAAGGGACAGATTCAGGCCCAGACTGTATAATGAGCAGAAAAGCCCAAGTCTTAGACACATCATCATGTCCCACGCCCTGGAAGATGCCAGGGGCATGTTGACCCTCCTGGGAGATAAGACCCCAAATGGCACAGGGAAGCCTTCAGGAGCAAGGAAGGGAGGGCAGGGCCTCCAGGATGGGCATCTCCATCCACAGGCTGCCCTGTGTATATTTCTCAGTGACAGTAATGGCTCCTGCGAGGGACGGGGTCAGAGGCAGACAGAAGCGAGAGCTTTGAAAAATTTGAGACAGGGTTAATTCTGCCAGTACCAGAGGATGAAAAACGAAAGCCTGTGGTTCTCAGGGGTACAGACCTGCCAGGGGCCTGATGTATACAGGGTGGGCAGAGGTGTCTGGAGAGGTCCACCTGTCTAAAGACTTATGGTCATAGTCTTCATTATCCTAAAAGCAGCAATTTCCCAGTTAATTTCCTCTACGTTTAAACCAAAGCCAAACCCATTGCCATTGAGTCCTGATAAAAGGCCTGGAGTGCGCAAGGTTAGGTTTTCCAGTAGAGCGATGAGGGGAGGAAGATGGTAGTACCATACCAGACAAGGAGACTCTTCTTTGTGCCTTGTGTTACCTACTCAATTGCACATGGTGTTCAGCCCTCATCTTTGCGTATACACGTGTACATGCATTAAGAGTTACTATATTGACCTCGCAGAATTCTTTTTGGTCCTTTCTAGGGATAGAGATCAGAAGAGGTCACTGGCTTCATATACCAAACATGAAATCTGCAGTCTGACTTTTGTACAGTCTGTGTTTGTGTTCTCTATCCAGGGATTAAAATCTCTGATCTGACATTAAAGATTGTTTGTTTTTTCCTACAAGAAAAAGAGGAAGACCCTCAACAAGATGGATTAACACAATGGCTGCAACAATGGGATCAAACGGCAACAATTGTGAGGATGGCGCAGGATGGGGTAGTATTTCCTACTGTTGTACATAAGGTCATTATGAGTCGGAACCAACTTGATGGCACCTAACAGCAACAACAACATAAAAAAATAGTTTTAAAAACATACATGTCATATTTTACAACTTGCAAATATCTTATAATCTTATTATGACATACGTAACAGTACAAATTTGCAAAGAAGTTATAATACAAGCCATCCCTACATGTGTGTGATGCTCCTGCTCCCCCAAGGTGTCCATTGTTCAAAGACACGTGTGTTCTTCCTTACATTTCTCTTTTCTGGGACACATGTTACAGTCGTACGTATCCATGTAGATCTATTTGCATGTTTGCTGTTACAGAACCTTCAACACAGTCTACCCACATTGCTCCTTGCCCCTTTTTTCACTTGACATTTGATCATGGCTCCCCTGTAAGTCAGTAGATATGGAACTAATGCTGCTTAGTTCTTCTAATTTTTTAACTCATATTTATACATAAAGAATGTAAATAAATGGTAACAATGACAATGTGCAACCTATACACTTTCATATAACTCTACAGAAATGAAAACACATAGCAGCTATGATCTTTAAAAAAAACCCACTGCCAATGAGTCAATTAAGCATAGTGTTTTCAGTATGTTCTAGCTCCCCACCCCTTGTCCCTTCCCATAACTGAATCTAAGATAGTTCATATCAACAATCAGGTAAGTGTTCTATCTTATTATTCTTGCTTAAACTATCATACTCACACATGCAAATAACCACATCTACTCATTTATGGACATATATATATATATACACATATATATATGCTTGTATTCAAATACATTTGGTTATTTGTTATTGTTTTACCCATATGGGCTCACTTTATATATATACTTCTCTCTGTCTTGCTTTTTTTTCTTCAATGATACTTCACAGTGATTTCACTTACTAATCTTCTATGGCTCTGTTTCATTCTAATGACTACCATATATTATTATATGATATGGTTATTATATTATTATTCTAATATTACTGGAATATTTGAATATTATGCATTAAAATTTTATTATAATATCACATCCTTAATGGGCAATAATTTTATTTTTCCTTTTTTGTCTTTAACAATAACCATCCTTTGCATATACTACATGGAGCCCTGGTGGCACAGTGGTTAAGAGCCCAGCTGCTAACCAAAAGGTTGGCAGTTCGAATCCACCAGCTGCTCCCTGAAAACTGTATGAGGCAGTTCTACTGTGTCCTGCAGGGTTACTATGTACTACAAGATTTGTATCTGTGGGGTAGATTCTAATGAGTGAGATTTCCAGTTCAAAGAATGTTTTAAAAAGTATAGAGCCATGTCTATGTCTTTCGCCTAAAAGTCTGTAGTAACGCACCTGTCTTTGTCATCTAGTGCTGCTATAACAAAAGTACCACAAGTGGATAGGTTTAACAAAGAGAATTTATTCTCTCACTGTCTAGTAGGCTACAAGCCCAAATTCAGGGTGGCTATCTGTCTCTGTTAGCTCTGGAGAAAGGTCCTTGTCATCACTCTTTCCTTGGTCTGGGAGCTTCTCAGTGCGGGAATCTCAGGTCAATTGCTTCCCTTTCCTTTTATCTCTTGTAAGGTAAAAGGTGGTGCAGGCCACACGCCGGGGAAACTCCGTTTACACTGGATCATAGTAAGGGTGTTAAAATCCCACCCTAATCCTCTTTAATGTAAAATTACAATCAAAAGTGGAGGACAATTACACAATACTGGGAATCATGGCCCAGACAAATTGATATATACCTTTTGGAGGGGACATAATTCCATCCATGACAGCACCTTTCCAGCCATGTCTGAGGGCATCCTTCTCCCCACAGCCCAGCCAGCCATAAGTGGTGTTGATTTTTAAATTGTGCCAGTTTCACTGGGATTTTGATTGACATTTTCTTAACTATCAGTGTTTTTGAAACTTTGATTATTTTTATTGGGGATTTGGATATTTTCTGAATGGTCGGTAATTGCTCATTACCAACAGTTCTGATGAGGGCCACAATACATAGATGCTGAAAAAGTGGGAGAAAAATGAAGAACAGAGCTCAGATTATTAAAAAGTCCAGACCTACCGGACCAGCTGAGACTATATATATACTTATAATACAAACCATCCCTGAGATACTCTTTAAACCTTGTACTGAAACTATTCCCTGAGTTCATCTTTTAGCGAAATAGCAGACTGGCACACAAAATAAAGGGTATTATCCATCAGTATGGCACTCCATTAAAAAACCATTATGTGCAGCCAAAATGTCAACCATTACTCTAAAGCAAAGATGAGATGATAAGGGGGCAGGGAAACTAGAGTACTGGAAATGGAACAACCGGAACACAATTAAAGACACTGTTGACACGCTGTGAAAGATCTGAATGATTTTTGTAGAAATTGTCAGATGGGAACCTAATTTGCTGCGTAAAGTTTCACCAAAAACATAATAAAATATTATTAAAAAAAATCATTGCTCATTTTCCAAGTGCCAAATTTTTGTGTCTCCTTCATCTAAAGTAGGAATAGTTATTAGTCCTTTGTCATCTATGTTTCAAATTTTTAAATCTTTTGCTTGTTTATCTCTTCTTTTTTTTTTTTTTGCAGGCTATTTTCCTCTCTTCAATAATTGAAATGTTTTATGCTCAATTACATCTACCTTTTCTCTTATAATTTCTGGATTTCCTATATAAGTTAAGAAAATCTTACATGTAACTTCCTAATTTTCTGTTAAGATTGTTGTTGATTTATACATTAAATTTGTAATTCAATGCGGTATTTTCGCACACTTTTCTATAAGGACAATCAGTTGAGTCAGCACCATTTATTATGAATTTTCTATTTTGTTCCACTGGTGTATTTCTCAGTTTCTAGTATAAACCCTGGTGGCGCAGTGGTTAAGAGCTATGGCTGCTAACCAAAAGGTTGGCAGTTCAAGTCCACCAGGCGCTCCTTGGAAACTATGGGGCAGTTCTACCCTGTCCTATAGGGTCACTATGAGTCAGAATCGACTCGACAGCATGGGTTTGGTTTTTTGGTTTAGTATAATGTATTAATTTGTTCTATTATTCAATGAAAGAAGGCTGCACTTACTATCCTTTTTCATATTTCAATTGTCTGTTCTTTGGTATAAGGAGCCCTGGCGGTGCAATGGTTAAGCACTTGGCTGCTAACCGAGAGGTTGGCGGGTCGAACGCACCCAGCAGCTCTACAGGAGAAAGACCTGGGAATCTGCTTCTGGAAAAATTACAGCCCCCTTCCTTCCCCCTCAGAAAAAACCCTAAGTGGCAGTTCTACTCTGTGTTCAGTTCAACAGACAACTATTTTGATATTCCAATGGGAATCACATTATATATATATCTTAGTTTTGAAACACTTGACTTGTTTTACAAGTCTTCAGGTTTGGGAGAACAGGCATATTTTTTGCATTCAATCGGGTTTTGTTTTATTTACTTCAGTAGATTATTTTCTTCATATAGGTTCCTTACCGTTTCTATCAAAACATTTCCCTAAGTATCTTATTGTTTTTGACACTATTTGGTACAATCAAATAGCAGAGAAAAAAGAATGGTCTATCCTTCCCATTTCCATTTTTTCGCGTGCTTATTTCTGGACAGAAATATAGAACTGATTTTGGTATATTTGTCCTATATCCTGCCACTTTATCAGCAATTTTATATTCGTCCTCTAGGTTTGCAATTATATCAGCATTAAAAAAGTTTTAAAATCTTTTAATAGTTACCCTCGTTATTTAAAATTTCTGGCTTATTCTTTCACCGTCAAAACTATATTCTGGGATAGAAGTAATTATAGCTATCTTTGTTTAGTTGCAAATTTTATCAAAACGAATGGACTGTTTTGTAGTCTATCCCACATCTGTTAAGTTTTGGGATAATTCGTTGTGCACCAGTAGGTAACAAACACGTTGACCTTGCCGACCATGATTGCATTTAGCTTCGTGGGCAAGTTGGGGAGAGTTTCGTCTTCATCTATTCTTTGATGGATCCTGTCTAAGGCCAAAATTAACTGTTCTTTGCATGTTTCATGAAATCTGCTGAGAGCCAACCAGGCCTGTAATTTTCTTTGCAGGAAGATTTTTAACTCTAATCCCTTTTCGACTCAACGGCAAGTAGCGACAACAACAATCCATTTTGCTTCATGGAATCTTCTGGCAATAATTTATTAGAGAAGTTTCCAATGTGTGCTCTAGGCTGCTGGAAAGCCATCTTTAAAGATTATGTGGATATTCACTCTTTTCAGCCTTATCCAAACCCATTAATCAATCCCAGATTTTCCCCATTTCCACAAAGGTCCTTTCCTGCATCCACTCCTGGTACCAGTTCCCTCCTCTCAGACTTTGTATTTTCTGAAAAGAAATGAACAGTGTGCCACCCAAGCAGTTTCGTGCCCACAGACTCCTGAGTCCAAAATAGGGAGGATACTGTCTTCAAATATTCTTTTATTTTCTATTTTTGTCTGTACTTAATTTCTTTTTCATACCGTATCGTAATTGTTTTAAAGTTGTGTTTTTATGTCTGGGTCTGAAACCCAGCTGGGATTCCCTTTGTGTGTGGTATGTTGTGGTGTCCAGTTGCATGTGGGCATCAAAAGGACACATTTTTCAGGAGGGTGGGGATGGGGAGGGTGCTGACACATTGCGGGGATTGCAACCAATGTCGGGGAAAATTTTTGTATGAATTGCTGAATGGCAAACTAATTTACTATGTAAATTTTCACCTAAAGCACAAAAATGTTATACACACACACACACACACGCACGCACGCACGCACATTGTGAAACTAAAAGGCAGGGAGAGGCAGTTGGGGCGGTTGGGCCAACCACAGTGGGTGCTGCGCGCGGGGAGAGGAGCACTCCAGGGCGTCACGGAGTCCTGCGCCCAGCAGGGCTGGCAGAGGACCTGAGCCTGGGTCCGGTGCCTCTGGCAAAGGGCCAGCTCCCCTCATACCTGCCTGCCAGCCAGGCTCCAGCCCCTGCCCTCATCCCTCTGGGTCTCCCCCACCAGTCTCCTCATTGCTACCACTAAAATTTAGGGGGAGGCCAACGCCACCCAGAGGGTGGCGCAGAACCTGGACTTCAGGAGCTCCACGTGCACCGCCGGGCCCGCAGCACTTCCGCTGCGAATCCGTCAGCTGTCGGGTATCCCTAGGACGCTGGGCACGGGTGAGTGAGTTGCGATCACACATGGGCTTCTAAATCCGTCCATGGGAAACCCCGGGGGGTGCACTTCCAGGAGGAAAAGGCCAGGCCAAAGAGGCCACCCTGTCAGGTGGACCCTCTCTCCAGTCAGGACTCACCGCCTGCACCGCACTGGGAAGAGTCCTCCCAAGGGCTCACCCCTAGATTGAAGGCCACGATCAGACTTTGGGGATCCCCAGGCTCCCAGAGCTGCAGCACCGCACGGGGAGGGTGAAGTGGTGCTTACCGGCCAAGCCCTGGCAGCAGTTCCTCTTGCATGTGACCCCTTTGTCAGCCTGAATTTCTTGCACTGTTTTTCCACCAGCCTGGCATTCTGCAACAGAAGCTGCAGGGAGAGTTGCTTCATGAAGCTGCTTTGCACTGAGGTCCTGAGCCTGTGCACTCCCAGGACGAGGTCCCATGATTTTAGTTGGATGGTTTCTTTCCAATGACATGTTTTCCTAGATTTTCTTCTCAGCCCCATCTAGTTCTTTCTTCTTTTCCTCCCACCTCCATTTTGTTGGCTCCTATGACATCTATCAGTTCTTTTGCCCCCACCCTCCCATGACTCTGCCACTGTAGACCCCACCCTGGAAGACCCCCATGGAAGGTGCTAGAGAGTGGTTCATGGGCCCCTAGCTGCTCAGCAATTTGGGGAGGGGGTATCTAGGGATCTACACTTCTAAGAAGCTCTTCAGGTAATTCTGGTCCTGTTGCAATGGAAGGCTTTATTTTAGAGGTCAGCTGTGAGCAGGCCCCTACTGAGAATGGCTGTGGCAGGTTTCCCACACACCCCTCTGCTTTGCTCAGTCTAGGGGGAGACAGAAGAAGATTGCAGAGCTGAGCTGCAAGGATTTCCTGCAGCAAAGCCTGCCCTGGTGTGGGCTGGGGAATTTGTTTCCCCAATTCTCATCACTAGTGGTGAGCAGACTGTTCTCTGCTCAGACTAAAGAAGAGTTAACAAAATGAGCTTGAAACAATAAATGCCTGCTTGGAGCCCTAGTTGCTAAAAAAAAAGGGGGGGGGGAGTGAAACAAGAATCCAAAGGACGTGAAATGAGCCTCCTCTTTTGACACCCTGCCTGGTCCCTAACTTTCTCATCTTCCACCTCCCAAGACTGTACAAACTGAGTTCAGATCCTGGAATAAAGATCCCCAGGAATATTGCTGCTTTCGTCACCCCGTGAGGGTTTCCCGAGTGCTGGCTGGAATAAGGTCTGAGAATCCTCCAGGGGCTGCCCAGGCCTGTGTACTAGACATTCAACACACCGAGATTCAGAACCACTTCAGTTTTCCAACACTCGGGCTTGACCCCAGGGACCTGACCCTGAGGAAGCTGAGATTTTCTGAAGTCAATACTCCTACCCACTCCTCAGGTTCTCCCCATCTGAGCCTCGGGATCAGTCAGGCCTCATGTCCTCTCAGCAGTGTTTCTGCTAAAGGACAACAGAGGGTACTGTAAGGAGCACTGGTGGCACAGTGGTTAAAGTGCTCAGCGGCTAGCCAAAAGTTTGGTGGTTCAAACCTGCCAGCCACTCCACGGTAGAAGAGGTGGCAGTCTGCTTCTGTGAAGATTTACAGCCTTGGAAACCCTGTGGGGCAGTTCTACTGTGTCGTATAGGGTCTCTATGAGTTGGAATCGACTTAATTGCAGTAGGTTTGGGTTTTTAAGGGCACTGTGGGTTTGTGCTCTATAACTTGAGCTCCTGCCCCCTCTGAAAGGTGCAAGGAGCTACTGAAAGGACACCATCATAACTGGCAGAAGCCACAGCCCATGGTGCTGAGGGAAAGCTGGGAGGGAGAGAGAGGTGGGTGAGTTAGAAAGGCCCGGTCTGTAGGCAGCCAGGGGCCAGGGTGACCTGAAGCCAGAAAGCTGACTGAAGACAAAAAGCTTCAAACCTGCCCCTCCTGAGTCTGTTTCTTCTTTCAAAACCTTTTCAAAGTCTTTCGCTGCTCTTATTGGCTAGGCCTGAAAGGCCTTTGCTTTAACATGAAGGAGCCTCCAAAGCCTCTTGGGGCAAAGGATGGCCCAGGAGGCCCTGCCCACCACACTCCGTCCTTCCTGCAAGTCCGAGGGCCAGTAGTTTCAGCCTTCCAGCTCCTCCACCGATCTAATGACTTGAAACAGGATTTCACTGAAGCTCAAACATAACATAGACTGGAAATACTCCTGGGTTCTCTTCTCACAGCAGCTCATCGCCTGGTTCCTAGTTTTATTAGAAAAGTTAGATAAGGGACGAGAAGAGGAGATTGTGGAATGCCTGACATCTTAGCGCCAGTTTTTTTTTTTCTTGAGGAGAAAAGAAGGCGGCATTTACTGTGTCCTTTTTTTTTCCTTGAGTCTCACAAAATTCTCACAAAGACCCTCTCAGTTAAGGACTGTTGGGAAGTGCCTTGCTTTTCTTTTAAACTTTGTCCTGAGGTGCTTTGATTATGGAGCACATATGAAGAATTTTCCCCTCAGGGAAGCATTCTAATTCTTACCTAGACTGTAAGCAGAATGAGGACATATTAAGTGCTAAGCTTGGTACATAAGGGAGTGGGGACCCCTCAAAGCAGGCCTGTGGAGAGGTTCATTCACGATTCCCTGGGAGGCACACCCGTTGCTCCAGACATCTTTGAAATGCCTCCCTGGGGAAGGCCTTCGGGGCTGGTTCCTGGCCACGTGGGAATTCAGTCCCGTTTTTCTGTTAACACTGCTCATTTGGGGTCCAGAATGATATTGCCCAATGTCTCATTTCCAAGGCCTCTGCTGTGAGTGTGACTAAGAGACAATATGGGAATTCTTAGAAGAAAATCCTGCAAGAAAGGCACTTCTTAAATTCAGTATTTTTCAAACCAATGAAGTCTTCATTCTTACTGAAAAAGGAGGGAAAAAAATGCCACAAACTCGGGGGGGGGGGCGGGCGGGGATATTTGCAATGAACATAACTACGTAAGGATAGGCATTCAGAATATGTTAAGATCTCTCTCAGTGAATAGAGAAAAAGCAAAAACCCAATGGAGAAGAGTCACTAGAAGGCAGATTATAGCAGAGGCACCTAAAATGGCCTATAAACCTGAGCTCCTCAGAAGTAATCAGGGATCATCACAGAGACCACACAGAATAGTCCTTCCCACACAGGGAGCAGTCCAGGGCCAGGCCCCTGAAGGAATGTGTTATGAAGCTATCACTGAGAAAAGAGGATCAGTCTATACCACCACTGGGGCCCACTCGGCATCCTGCATGCCTTTGACCAGAATACCTAGGTTCTGCTTCTGGTTAAATAAAAAAAACAGGTGACCTTATAGGGTGGGGTTTATTTCCCTTAGCCCAGCTTCTCAAAACGGGTGTCTGCTGCCCAAGAGGAGAAAATCAGAGGGAAAACCCATGCAGTGCGCAGATGGGCAGATGACCTATTTCCCTGGGGCCAGCCCTGAAATCCTATAGCCTATTTCAAGGTGGCACAGCATGGCCATATTGAGAGGGAAATCTCCATGGTTCCCTGAGATGAGCTCACAGCTCTGCCCATGCCCTGGCCCATTCCAGCACCACCTCTGGCCCCCAGAATCTAGGATTTAGATGTGACTAATTAGCTCACCATTTAAAATTCATTGCTCAAAATCCATTTCCTTATTAAGGGTTACCCTGACCACCCTTTTAAAATTGCAACCAGAAAATCTCTTCCCTCCCATTCACACTCACATGCTCCCTAGCCCTGCCCTATTTTATTACTAGCACTTATCACCTTTAACTGTCTTAGTCATCTAGTGCTGCTGTAACAGAAATACCACAAGCTGATGGCTTTAACAAAGGGAAATTTATTTTCTCATACCCTAGTAGGCTAAAAGTCCAAAATCAGAGCACCAGCTCCAGTGGAAGTCTTTCTCTCTCTGTCATCTCTGGAGGAAGGTCCTTGTTACCAATCTATCCCTGGACTAGGAGCTTCTCTGTGCAGGAACCCCAGCACTGCTTTCTTAGTGTTATGAGATCTCCAACTCTCTGCTTACTTCTCTTTCATTTTATCTCTTGAAAATAAAAGGTGGTGTAGGCCATACCCCGGAGAAACTCCCTTTACATTGCATCAGGGATGTGACCTTAGTAAGGGGGTTACAATCCCACCCTAATCCTCTTTAACATAAAATTACAATCACAAAATGAAGGGCAAGCACACAATACTAGGAATTATGGCCTAACCAAGTTGAGACATATTTTGGGAAGACACAGTTTGATCCATGACATTCCACCCTTTGCCCCCCAACCAAATGCATGTCCTTGCTACATGTAAGACGCATTTACTCCATCATATCACAGCAAAAGTCTTAAATCAACTCCTAGTCTAAAATCCAAAAATTCCTCTTCATCTGTGAAATCTAGAATATAAGTTTTCTGTTTTCAAATGCAGTGGCAGGACAAGTGCAAGCTGTATATTTCCATTACAAATGGAGAAACTGGAAGAATAGAAGGGATAACAAGCACCAAGCAAGTTAACAGAGCCCATTACATTAGCCCTAAAGGCTTTGCAAATAATCCTCTGTTTTTGAGACCATTTACACAATGGCCCAGCTCTCTGAACTCTAGGTATTGGCCACACTCTCCGGATTCTGAGCGGAGGCCCCAGGGCCCTGGGCTTCACCTCTGCCTTCCTGACCCACTGGGATGGCAACTCTGCTCCCTTGACTTTAGTCATAGCATTCTCCTGGTCCATCTTAGTGGCGACTCAACCCTTAGAAACACCAGAAGCCATGGCTCCACTTTGAAATCCCAAAGGTCAAGGCTATACCTTTTGAGACTAAGGCAGCTCAACTTCCGGTGTTCCTTGTCTCTTTAAACTCTGCTTTTTGGCTTCTTGGCCCTCTGGCCTTATGACCACATCTGTCCTATTGGGGCAAGTGTTCCAAAGCTCAGTAGCTCCCCAAATAAGTGCCTGGAGGCACCCCACTCTGCTAGGAAGCCTCCAGCACACAGGCACTCAGCTCTCTCACTCCTTGGGTTGACTTCAGCACTGCCTGGCCCTGGTTTCCTGGGTGTGCTGCTCCTGGCTCCCTGCTGCTGCTGGTCCTCTGCTGCTGTTTCTCACCATCTGTACCTTCTCTGGTGTTACCAGTTCTCCTCACTTCCTTCTGAGTCTGTCCATTCACAGTTTCAAAACCACTTCCACATTTTAAGTGTCTGTTAGAGCAGCACCACATTCTCTCAGTATCAAATTCTTTCTTAGTCATCTAGTGGTGCTACAACAGAAATACCACAAGAGGATGGCTTTAACAAAGAGAAATTTATTTTCTCACAGTCTAGTAGTCTGGTGGTCCAAATTCACAGTGTCAGCTCCAGGAGAAGGCTTTCTCTATCAGTTTTGGAGGAAGTCTTTGTCACCTTCACTAATTGTGCCCTATTTTATTACTAGCACTTATCACCTTTAACATAATAAATATTTCCTAGTTTATTACATTTATTATCTATTGTCTCTCCACTGGACTATAAGCTTAGTGAGGACAGGAATTTTTGTGTGCTTTATGCATTGATATATCCCCCAATCATAGATAGAACACTTTCTAGTGTAGTATGTTTTAGGTAGTTCAATATTTGTGGAATGGGTGCATGAATCCAAAGAAAGACAGCTCGAACAGGGAAACTCTCTCCTGTCTCTTCTCCCAATAATGGAGGCACAACTGTCACATCTCTGGTGTCTCCAGGGCTTTCCATGCCTCTCATTTGCACCCAAAGCTGTAGACTGGGATTTCCTAACTACTCTTTATGCTGGAGACATGCACGTGAAACGCTCCATGTCCCCCTCCCACCACTGAGATTCAGGTTGACACCCCTCACCCAGGCCCAACCAACATCCCCTCTTTTTTGCTCTTTTGGGCACTCGCTGCATCTGATCTTCCGATGTCAGCAAGGGTCAGAGAGCCCCATGGAAAGAAAGAAAGGCCCCCCCATGTCAAATCTGTGCCCCAAGACAGACATCAAACCCATCAGAAAATCCCAAGCCCACAGATCTTCTCATCAAATTTGTCTCAGAGGTGTCTCCTATGGAAGAATTCAGAGCTGATCATAGGTCATGGAGCCTCACCAGGTCTAGAAGGAGGGAGTCACAAGTTGGGCCTGCATGTATTGAGGTCAACACTCACACCCGTGCTTATGATAGAAGTAGACTCGGCCACTTTTGACTTCATCAATCCCTATTACTCTCCTTTGTACCTTGGTGGGCTGAGCACAGTAAGGAGCTTCTGGGAAGCCAGCCATGGCTCTGGCTACTGCTCTGATATCCCGGTTGGGTTTGGGAATGAAGGATGGTTGCTCTAGGTACCTTTGATCCCCACCCCTCTCAGAGGTATGGCCAGTTTAATTGAAGTAGATGTTTCCTCTTTATTCCCTGAATCTTCTCGTATCTGAATTCTTCATTTGGATATTCTAGGACCTCTCTCCTCAGACTGGGATCCAGGGACCAGCAGCACTGGTAGCACCTGGAACCTTGATGGAAATGTAGACTCTTGGGCCTCAACCCAGACCTCCTGACTCAGACTCATCATTTTAACACGATCCTTAGGTGATCTGGGTGCACAATGAAGTTTGGGAAGCACCATGACTGACCTGGATCTCAGAGAAATCAAATATAATGCATGTGAGTTCTTGGGCCCATTACAAAATGGATTGTCATCCCTGAGGTCTGGTTTGGCCCCATCTTTCTGTCAGTAAGTGAGATCTCTTTGGTTCCTTCTCAGGAGATAAGCCTTCCCAGCCTTCTAGTTGAGGTCTTAGAGAGAAGTACTTAGTACCAAAGGACATGAAAAATAAACTTGAAAGAAAAATGTGTTCATTTCCAGGAGAAAAACTCAGTGCAAAGTGTTGCATTTATACTTGGTATATTTTCAAACTCAGAGGAATTCACAGTTTAAATAATTCTCTTAAAACATTTTTTGTTAATTGACTGCTGAATTAATGTCTACCACGGGGACATGGAAACAACACTGATTTGCTCAACCTTGATAATGTGAATTTATCATTTTATTTCAGGAAGAAAATGCACGTTTCTTCATGAACGTGTAATTTAAATAGGGAATCTGCAGAGTTTTATAACTGTTTAATGGTTTAAGCAAGGATAATGAGATAAACTTAACAGATTCTTAGTGTGAATTCCCTTGGATTCACTTGTCGGAAAAGACAGGCAGAGGAGAGTTAAAACATATAGAAACAGTATGCTTCAAAAGCATTGATGATATGTCTTTTCATTTCTGTAGAGTTGTATGTGACTGTTGATAGTGTGTACTGCCCTGGTGGCACAGTGGCTAAAAGCTCGCTTGCTAACCAAAAGATTGGTGGTTCAAATCCACCAGCTGCTCCTTAGAAATCCCATGGGCAGCTCTACTCTGTTCTATAGGGTTGCTATGAGTCGGAATCAACTTGCTGGCAGTGAGTTTGGGTTTTTTGTTTTTTTGGTATGTTCCCATTTATATATGAGTTAAAAGTTAGAAGAACCAAAAAGATAGTGTTACTGCCATGGCTACTGACTTACGGGAACCAAGATAAATTGTCAAGTGAAGAATGGTGCAGAGAAACATGTGGGTAGAGTGTGACCTAATCTCCAGAAAAGCAAACAAACCATAAAGCTACATGTGTACCTGTGACTATGCATATGTGTTCCAGCAAGCAGGAATGTGTGAAGAGGTACACATGTGTCTTTGAACATGGACACCTTGGAGAAGCAGGTAAAATTTACACATGTGGGGATGACTCTTATTATAATTCTTATAAAAATCTGACTTGTTAAATGTGTTATAATAAGAATACAAGAGTTTTCAAAGTAAAAAAAATCATAGAAATATATATATGTATATATTTAAAACAGTTTTATTGGCTGTTATTTTATATAGGCAAAACACTGTCATCAATACTGGATTCAGAGACTTTCACCACTGGGTGAAGAGCAAACTCAGAGATGGAACAAAGGTCTCAGCAAATTTCTTGCTTGTTCTTGGAGCTAATGACCTCTTCTGGTCTCTATACCTGGAAATGGCCAAAAAGAGTTCTGTCAGGATTAATGCAGTCATTGTTCAAACATCTACTGCATGTACATGTCTTCGGGGTAAGGAAGAATGCTGGACACCATGTGCAATTCATTAAGTAACAAGTGGACCATTAGACAGTTCTTTCTCTGATGTCCCACTACCACGTTCCTCCCCTTGTTGCTCTACTGGAAAACCCACGGTATACATTGTAGGCCTTTTTTCAGGACTCAACATAGAGGAAGTTAACTGGAAAGATACATCTTTTAAAGATAAAGAAGATTTTGTCCACAAGGTCTTTAGACATGTGGACCTCCCAGGCAGCCTCTGCATAGGATGGGAATGCAAGACCCCTCTCACTCAGTATCTCTGAGCATTTCAGTCTTTCTGTTTCTTTATCAGGAGACTGCAGAATTTACCCACTTCAGAACCCTTGCTGCCATCAACCCCAACCAGTCCCATATAGGACCCCTCACTTCCACTCTGAGAAATAAAAGTAGGACAGCCTGCAGGTGGAGGTGCCTGACCTGGAGTCCCTGTCTATCCTTCCTTACCCCTGAGGGCTTCCCTGTGCCAACTGGGGTTTCATTTCCCAGGGTGGACATACCTCTGGCACTTCCAGGGCTTCCCAGGCCCTGGAGCTTGATATTGAGGATGGGACTTGGGCTTTTCTGGGCCTGCAGAGCCTGGGCCTCAAGCTGCCCCTTCCTACCCTCAACCTTTGGTTATCTGTACTCTGGCTGTCTTTACCAGGTTTAGGAGGCCTTGCCTTCTCTTTTGCTCCTTTCATCTCAGTCAGGCTTTTCTCTTCCAGTTCTCTGATCTCAGGGCAGTTCAGGCTAGACCACAGAAAAGAGAAAGATGAAACAAGTGTCATTGATTATGTGTGGAGGCTGCTGGGAAAGGAATTGACTGTCATTGGCTTAGGGCTTTATGCCCACTGCTCACCTGCAGGCAGGTTTTCCCACAGCCTACTGTCTCATTGGCTCCTTCTGTCACAAAGAACGTAGTGATGCCCCCTTCACCGTCACACTTCCCTTAGAGCTGTCATTACAGAGGCTCCCTCTCAGTCTCCCAAGTCCCACTGAAATCCCATTTCACTTTCCCTACTAATGCTGTGCTCATCCTCAAGGCCTCAAGAGCTCACCATCCAGATGAGGCCTGTCCTTTCCTCTCCAAGAGAGCCTCTGAGCAGACCTGGTGTCTATGGTCAGCTGTCCTGAGGTTTCTTCCATCCAGTTCCCCCTCCGGCTGGAGCTCTCCATGCAGTTAAGGGGGTGGAGTGGGGTGGGGAGGAAGGCACATGTGAGGGTTTTACAGGTGTAGTGGGTGAAAGGAGCCTGAAAGGACGTCTTTCCAGAAGGGCCCACATTTTGAGGCCATGCCTGTACCCTCTGTAGCCAGGTCTCCCACATCTGCAGCAGCACCAGTAGATGCTGTAGTCTCTCCAGCCCCTGTCTCTGCTCCTCTAGATGCTCCTGAAGGTGCCCGGCTCTTCTTGCCAGGACTCCAGGATGCTGACCGAGGCTTAGGTATTGTGTAGACTGGAAGCAGAGCCGATGGGCTGTCTTTGAGAACTTGGCCTCAAGACTGGGGGCATCTTGCCTACGGAGGCAGGGGATGTTTTGGTCTGCCGGACCACGGCTACCCCCTTAACTGTACACACTTGGGTGAAGTACACATACTTGACTCATGGCTTCTCTGGAGTAGCTTGATGAGTGAGATATCTGTTCAGAGGAAGCTGAGAAAGAAGACCTCTCTGATTCTTAAGGAGTCTTCCTGGACCTGAAGCTTACGTTTTTTGCTTCCGATATTCTGGCTTGAGTGGCACTTTCCTCTTGGGTTGAGACTTCTGATAATAAAGAGTTAACTTACATGAACCCTCTGGGCACTGAGTTCTCAACTGTGACCCAAGACCCTGGTTTCAGGTGTCCCTGGGAGCCTCTCCATCATCACTGTCCTCCACCTCTGCAGGACCTGTGGGTTCTTCCTTTTTCCCTGGGGACCTTCCATCTTTGGGGAACATCACTGTGGGAGACCAAGTCTCCTCTGGAAAATCTTTTGTGATATTAGCACTTCATAACAGAAGTCTATAGTCTTTCAAAGGACTATAATACACTGATAATTTCTATTGCAAAGAGAGGGTCTCCACATTAATTTTTTTGGCATTTGTTGAATGCCAAATTAAATTGTTCCTTTGGAACTTGAAAATGACCTCATTTGCCTGATCTTTCATAATCACACATGACTTCTCTGAGAGACATTTTCTATGAAAGTGATTTTCATAACAGATTTAGAGTGTAAACAGTGAAACAGGAGAAATTGTCATCACTTTTTAAACTTTTTTCAGCCTTCTTTTAAGGGAAGGGTATTTATAGGAGGAAGCATACTTAGAAAAATTTGTATTTTATATGCATATAAAGCTTCTCCTTGTATCCTTAACCAACCCAGGGTAGAAGGTTAAAATTGCCCTTTTCTGAACAGAAGGCCCTTACCATGCTGCTATGAGAAGCACTCCTTCAGGGTGATGCAGAAACAGATGTCCATTTCTGAGAGTTTTGATGCCACAAACCTCAGGTGGGCAACATACAAGAACCTCACCTGAGTGTGTCTGGGTGTGCTGTAATGTCAGCCTAACGGTCTGTGCACATTTCTGAATATGAAGGAAGGATTGGTGAGTTAACGAAGAAATGAATGGAAGCAGTTTGGGAGGGGAGTGAAAGCTCCAGGGACAGACAGAAGATGGGATGGGGGACTTGTCAAGAGGGTGTCAGAAAACCAGGAAGGAGCAGGAAGCACGGCCAGGGGAGGGCAGCATAGGCTAGGGGGCAGCAGAGATAATGGTAGTGGGGAGAGCAACAAAACTGGCCTGTGATACAGTGGGAAATTAGTAATCCTAGATGAAGCTCAGGTTAAGTCAAGTAGGAATGTAAAAAATTCTATCCTGTAGCTATCTTTGCTGTGAGGGATTTAGGTCCTTGGGGAGAGGTGGGGAGGAGACATAGGAGGAAAAGGCGCATTCCTGGGTCTAGGGAAGGAGTCTGAAAGACCTTCTTCTGCCCTAACAGGCTGGGGCTGCATGGTTCACAATGATGTGGGCCCTGTGCTTCTTCACACCACCCACTCCTAGAACCTCCTGAAAATTTTCTTAGTTCTTCACATAGTATGTTCATTCCATCTCATTAGAAAATATAATAATGCAATACACTTTTCCCTCACCACCCTTTCCTCAGTCCTACATTCTCTGTCCCAGTTGTACACTGGCTTCCTTCCTTTCCATCAGGTTTAAAGGCCAGAACAATTGAGTATTATTTCTGCACTTATTCCAGAAATTTCTCAGAATCCTAAGTTTGATCATTGATTTATTCCTGCATTTCCCATTGACATTACAAACTTTGGTGAATTATCTACTAAATGACAGGAAATGCTTTCTTAGGTCAATCCTCCTTATGACCCTATCTGTTCACCTCAAATCCTTCATCTTCTCCTGTCATAGCTCTGATTTCTGTGGAAATCAGATCCCCTAGTTCCCTAGCTCTCACCCATCTGGGAGATTTTTCCTCTCACCCTTATTTAGAGTCTTAGAGAAAGGCCTCTTCTTTGTTTATCACTGATTCATCCTGTCTGGGTGAAGACATCCAAAAATAATGGTACTCTGAAGGATCTCTATCCCTCCTCCCAGTTACTGATGATATCTGAATCTTTCATGACTTGGAGACTCTGATGTAGTCCTGAATTTCCTGGATTTGCTATCTAAAAACACTCTCCTGCAGGAGACCTCAGATCGGCACCCTCTCCAAAGAGCAGTTGACATCTGAGCGAGCACCAAGACTTCCATAGCCCTTGTGTGACATCATTGTTGACACTGCTCGGTTCTATGGGCCCAGTTTGAAGCAAAGCTGGGCAGCAAGGAAAATATGGCAACTGTTGAAGTAGGGGCTTGGGGGCTGGGAGGAGGGAGATTATATATTAAAAATAAATTAAAACTTCTCTCTGCACTCAAAGAGGTTACCGTCCCTTGGGAGGGAGAGAGAGCATACAGGGAATGAAAATAGTGTGATAGGCAGTTGCTTCCACCAAATCCTCTCATTTAACTCAGTTTGAATCGTCTCTCCAGCCCTGGTCATACAACATCCACTCTGCACCCTTTTCAGGTCTCCTTAGCCTCTGAGGCTTCACACAGGCTCTTCACTCTGACTAGGAGATGTTGTCCCCCTTCCCATCTCCCGGCCTACTCTCCCTGGTGAAGTATGTGGTGAAGAGAACTGACCCTGTTGAAACAGGTTAGGCTTATGGCCTCACCAAAAAGACCTAAGACTCAGGACTTTTATGCAGCCAGAATAGGAGGTTTAGGAGTTGACTTGGGAAAGCCCATGACCTCTGCTTCTTCCAGACTCTATTTTTGTTTTGGATGCCATTTAGAAAAAGATCCTGGAAATGGGGAGATCTATTACGGAAGAAATTAGGAAAGTTGGGGAGGTGACGAGAGAGGTGCTGACTTCTCGGTAGAAAATAGAAATTACAACACGAAGATGCTAGGGGCTCGTTTTGTGTGACTCCCAACTGTATAGGAGGGAGGACTGGTTGGAAAACAGAACAAAAGACGATCTGTGCCTGTTGACAAATGCACCAGTGGCTTCACTCTGTCTCCTCAGAATGTTCTCATCAAGCCATCCCTCACCTTGTACTGAAGCCTCTGGAGAATTCTTGGGGTTTCCTGGATTCTGGGCCTTTGTCATCCCTTAACTATCCAACCATATTCCCAACTTGGTTCAGGCATCACTTCCTAGTTGAGATCTTCCCTGACCCTTTTCCTGGTAAATTTGTCCACTTCTTGCTCTGTACACCTTTGTATTTAAGATACCCTTTACCACCACATAAAACACAATTCCATTTACTTGCCACAGATGATTTTAGGAAGGTCGACACATTCTCCCTCTCTCTGTGTCCATGCCTTCTGTGAGACTCTGGAGCGCCTTTCCTCAGCAGCAGGAGTCTTTCTGCACCCTCAGTTGAGGCTGGCCTTACGGTTGCTTTGGCCATTAGGATAGTAGTGAACCGGATACAAGGTGAGAGTTGAAAGGACTTTGCATTCAGACTTGCCCTTTTGTTGCTCTTAAAGCCTGAGAACCCATGGGAACGGACCCAGGCCAGCCTGCTGGATGATGGGAGACCATTGGAGAGAGGATCCAGCAGTTTCACTGAGTTGATTTTAGATGAAATGGCTCCTAGCTGACCTGGAAGCGAATTGTAGACACATGAGGAAGGCCTGCTGCGAGTCACTGTGCCTGGCCCAGATAGGAAGATCCCCAAATTGACAACCAGAATAACTCTGAGCTTAGTAAGTGGTTGTTCTTTTAAGTGCTACATTTTGGGGTCATTTGTTACACAGCAATACACAACTGATACAACGGTTAACTTGGCTCTTTCTCTGATCAGGCAATGAGGGACCTTCTCTGAGTTATCTTATCATCAAGAGTACATGGCATAGGGTCTGACATGTAGTCAGTATACAGTGAATCTTTGTTGACTTAATGGATAAATGAATAATATGAATCATAAGTGTGAATCTGCATAAAATCCTGTGTGAAAAAAAGCATGATATTTCTTTAAATAAACTGAATTCCAGCTCAGAGCAGCCTGCTTACCAAATTGGGGGGTGGGGGGGGGGACGGGGTGGTGGATTTTCACCTTACTTATTTTTAGATTTCCTCCTCATCCAGATATGCAATAATTCCTGGGGTCTAATGAAGGACCAAGGTTTGGAGACAGGCTTCAAAACACCCATTGCCCCAGCCTACGTGGGTGATTTCTCTAGAAGTATTGGCTCTGCTCCTTCCATTCCTAGCTGGAGCAGGAGAACCTTGGCAGGGCTGCGAACACCATGATGGGGTTTGTGTACCTATGTGCCTGCATTATCCTTTGAGGTGCTGCCGTCTACCCCAGGGCACTGTCAAGAAGCAGGGCCAACCCCTTTCCTATTTCTAGGACTCTGCTATCCGACTCTCACTCCTCCCCTGGGTTTCAATTCACGCAGTGTGATTACTCCAGTGAGCTGAGGCTTTTACAACAGGCTCTTCAGGGTCTCAAAGTTTCAGAGGTTCAACCCTGTGAGTCCAACTACCTCCTTGAAATAAGATAGAGAAGGAAGAAAAATATAGGAAAATTTTATTTTGAATTTAATGTTTCAATAAATTTTCTTGCCATGTGTTTTGAAAGCGTCCTGCCTAAAAATTCCCCCTGTTCTCTTACAATTTGCAAGACAGTGAAAAGGGAATGTTTGATTGTGTCATAATCTGCAGAAGATGTAAAGCACACATGGGGTCCATTCCTCCCGATGCTCACACTAGAGCACCCCACCCACTTGGAAATTTCTGCAAGTATTTCGGAGTCCCTCACACATCCACAATGAACAGCTTTCAAATTCTCCTAAGCAGGAATTATTACTGTCACAGCCTGTGACCCAATAAGCAAGGTTATGCATGGGTCCAGTTGTGCCTTCCCACTAATCTACAGCGCACCATTTCACCTGTCAACCACCACATCAAAGACGTAGTGAAACCCATGTGAAATTGCTCGCCGTACATTGTTGCTGTTGTGTTGTTGTTGTTAGGTGGGTCTAATCAGTTCCAGCTCATACTGACCTTATGGACCACAGATGGAAACACTGCCCAGTCCTGCGCCATCCTCACAGTTGTCACCATGTTGGAGACCACTGTTGCAGTCACTGTGTTAATCCATCTCATTGAGGAACTTCCTCTTTTTTGCTGAGCTTCTACTTTATCAAGCACGATGTCTTTGTCCAGGGACTGGTTCCTCCTGATAACATGTCCAAAGTACGTGAGACAGAGCCTCATCATCCTCGCTTCTAAGGAGCACTGTGGTCATACTTCTTCCAAAACAGATTTGTTTCTACTTCTGGTAGCCCATGGTATATTCAATATTTTTTTGCCAACACCATAATTCGAAGGTGTCAATACTTCTTCGGCCTTCCTTATTTATTGTCCCAGCTTTTGCATGCATGTAAAAAAAAAATGCATATAAGGTGATGGAAAATACCATGGCTTGGGTCAGGCCCACCTTAGACCTCAGAGTGTCATATTTGCTTTTGAACACTTTAAAGAACTCTTTTGCAGCCAATCTGCCCAATACAATAAGACATTTGATTTTTTTGACAGCTGCTTTCCTGGGTGTTGATTGTGGATCCAAGCAAAACGAAATCCTCTACAACTGCAGTCTTTTCTCTGTTTATCATGATGCTGCTTATTGGTTCACTTTTGATGATTTTTGTTTTCTCTATTTTCACCATACTTATTCAATCTGTACGCTGACCAAGTAACCTGAGAAGCCAGACTGTATAGAAGAATTTGGCATCAGGATTAGAGGAAGACTCATTAACAATCTATGATATGCAGATGACAAGACGATGCTTACTGAAAGTGAAGAGGACTTGAAGCACTTAGTGATAAAGATCAAAAACCACAGCCTTCATTATAGACTACACCTCAACATAAAGAGAACAGAAATGCTCACAACCAGGCCGGTAAGAAATGTCATGATAAAAGGAGAAAATATTGAACTTGTCAAGGATTTCATTTTACTTGGAGTGACAATCAAAGCAGCATTCAAGAAATCAAATGACGTGTTACTTTAGGCAAATCTGCTGCAAAAGCTTTCCTTAAAGTGTTAAAAAGCAAAGATGTCACTTTAAGGACCACGGAGTGCCTGATCCAAGCCATGGTGTTTTCAACAGCCTTATATGTGTGTGAAAGCTGGACAAGGAGTAAGGAAGACCAAAGAAGAGTTGGTGCCTTTGAATAATGGTTTTAGTGAAGAATATTTAATGTACCGTGGACTGCCAAAAGGAGAAAAAAATCTGTCTTGGAAGAAGTACAGCAAGAATGTCCTACTGAGCAGTTACATCTCTCTTATAGGGTTGCTGTAAGTTGGAATCAACTCAATAACACTGGGTTTCATTTGGTTTAAGTGGCGTTCAAGGCAAAAATGTTTTATATAAATATCACAAAATACATTTCCTAAATCTAAATTGATAATTTATATTTAGGAAATGTATAAATTTTGTTGCATTTTTGATTTTATAAGAAAATAAAATTTATAACTCTTCAGGGTTATACTTTATCTATATTAATGGGGTGCCAATTATACTTTCTGAGCATTCTTTTTAGTTTATATGATTTTTCACTTGAGTCTAATAGTGTTTCAGGTTGATTATATCATACGTAAATACCATTCATTTTTGCTAGCTTTTCAAAGGTAAGATATTTTTAGTTCCAGTGTTGATATCAGATCTACGATTTCCAAGAAAAATGTTGAGTATTGGATCCTTAATGTTTGATTCTAACATTGATGGAAAACATTAACAGTGTTTTATTTTCCATTTAAACTATGTATGTATTTTATCATATTACAGATTTTTTTCTGCCTCTTCTAGACTATCAAAAAAAAAATTAGTATGTTTGTATTTAGTGTTCTATGGGAATTTGTATTATTTTTTACTCAAAATGTTTCTCCTCCACTGATGTGATGTCAGGGTTTTTCTCTAATCTGGAGTATTCATGGACTTCTCTCTTTCTCTAACATCTTATATACAACACTTTCTGTTGGTTGTATCTTCAGAATAGATTCCATATCTGCCCACTTCTAAATTACTCCCTTGCCAACACCCTGGGCCTGGCTGCCATTACAGCTTGCTCAGACACTGTAAGGGCCTCCTAACTGCTCTCCCAACCTTCAATTTTTCCCTCTAGAGTCTAATCAGACAACAACCAGGTGGAAGTTCTCAAAACATTACTCAGGGGACATGTCTCTCTGATCAAATCTTTTCAAAGATTTTAAATAAATCCAAGTCCTTTAGGCTGCCATGATAATCTTTTGGACATATCTCTCACCTCACTACAGAGCACCCCTCTCTCCCTTGATTTCTGCTGTGCATCCTCCTTGTTTTGTTTCATTGCCTCCAGGCCTTTGGACTGGGGTTGGTTCTCTCTCCTAGTATTTTTTTTTTTTTTTTTTTTGCATATTTTCCTGTTGGTTGTCTCTCCCCTTTCATTCAGATCTCTGCTCAGATATCACTCTTAAGAAAGGACTTTGCTGACCAACTAATTTAACCTATAAATTAACATTCTACTTCAATGCCTTGCTCATTTTGTAAGCATTAGCATTACTTTGAATTTTACTGTATCTCTATTTGTATATGCATTTTTTGTGTATTTCTACATTGGAATGTAAGTTTCTGATGGGCAGAGAATTTGTCTGATGGTTTACTTCCATTTCTATGGGACCTGAAACAGCAGTTGACAAACAATATGCACTTACTTAATATTTTTTAATGAATGGATGATTGTACTGGTCCTATTGTAGGACCATCTTAGGAATTTTGTGATTACAAATATATGTTTAAAATACAGTATCTTTTTATTTACTGATAGCACACATTTTCTGGGATTTTATTTATGATATTAAATAATATGCATAAGTGAGACTTGTCCAACTTTATATTTTTGTTCTCTTTGTTATCAAATGTTTCAGTGATAATGCCATAAATATTCATGATATATTGATAACAATTAAGTAGCAACTACAATATACCAAGCAGTGTTCTACACATTTTGTTTATAATAAGTCACTTAACTTTCACAGGGAGTCCCTAGTTGCACAAATTATTAAGCTCTTTGCTGTTAACCAAAATATTTGTGGTTTCAATCTGCCCAGAGGCACCTCAGAAGAAAGACCTAGTGATCTACCTCCAAAAGGCCACAGCAATTGAAAGCCCTACAGAGTACAGTTCTGCTCTGACAGACATGGGTTTGCCATGAGATGAAATTAGTTGGATGGCAACTCGTTAATCCTCACAACGTCAAGACCTATTACTTCTATTGAATCTGTTACTGTTATTACTGCCATTGTACAGATGACAAAGTTGAGGCTCAGAGAGATTAAGTAACTTGTTCTTGGTCATGCAACTAGAATTTGTATGATTATTATTAATCACAGGGTTTTGTTCTATTTTATATTCTCCATTGTCTAAACAGAAGCATAGCAAAAGGGGGGCAGAGGAGGGCACATGCACCAGGGTCCAAGTCCAAGGGTGCAGCAGACAAGGTACAGAATGCTTTTAGGTGCCACAAATATGAAAGCCAGACAAGAGGGGGAGACATTTCTGCTGACTCATCAACATCTATTCGTCTTGAAATTTGGGATAGGGAAAGGCTGAACTTAGAGATTGCCCCTGGAAATGCCTTACCCTCACTATGCCCTGTGTCTGAAATTTATTACAAAGTATAAGAATTGCAAGTTTCTTGCTATTTTGATAAAAGTAACATAAAAATTATATGACAGTGATTTGCTTTGGATTTTAATGGTTCAGTAGCTTTCTAGTTTAGGTATTTTCTATTCAGTATTTTTTTGGTATTTTATTGATTATATTTTGTTAATGTATATCTTTGAACAGACTTACACGCGTGTATATGAACACACACATGCATGCACACATTCCTACACTCATGAACACACATATCCACTCAAGGATTTCATGGATAAAATTATAATATTGACATGAAGGTAGACCTCAATAATTCTTGAGATATAGAAAGTTAATGGTTAAGAAGACCAAATTCAACCAATACTGTTTATATATTCTATGCAAATCTAATAAAAATCACAACAAAATTTGTAAAGAAAATGACAACCTAATTCTAAAACTTATGTAGGTATGTAAAGGCCCAATAGTAGCTAGAGTAGTACTAAAAAATAAGTAACAGCCCCTACCAGATACCTGACATTTTGTAATAAATGAACAGTGCTGTGTCCTTACCTAAATAAACAGACTTCTCATTTGACTAAATCTAGTTTATGTCATTGTTTAATTTCTATCTCTATGCTTACAACTACCAAATTTATATCTCCAAATAGAATCTCTTCCCTGAAATCCATGGTTGAATATCAACTTCCAAGTTAATCTCTCCATGAGGTTATATATTAAGTATTCAAAATTGACTTATTTGAAGTTTAAAGGTTGATTAGGCTCTCCAAGATATTTTCCTGCCCAATCTTCATCCTATCAATAAATGATGCCTTTATTCAACCAAAGCTTTAGTAGCATCCCTGACTCCACTGTTCTCTCAAAGAATGCATTATTCAGCATTTGCTCATTGTCTTCAGGATTTTGCTACTTTTGCTATTTTCCATACTTGATGGTTCAAGTCATCATACTTACTCACCTGTACTTTTGTAATATCTATCTAAATGGTCTTACTGTGCCCATCTTTGTACCATGTGCTTTATGGTACATGGAATAATCCATTTAAAGTATGTTAGATTTTATTAAGGTTCTATTCAATTTTACAAAAACCTGAGTTGAATGGAAAGCTCTTAAAAAACTCAAGGCCCAACTCCACCTGGCCTCCATTATTGTATGCTCCTCAATTCCTATTACATCACTGGGCTCTTTCATTGTATTACAGCTATATTTTGCTGAGGTTTCTTCTATTTTAGGGCTTTAGCCAGTTCATTTGCTTTGAGCAGTCTGCTTCTAGAAATGATAGAGAGACTTCATCCCTGAACCAGTTACTATCTTGTCCTTTTACCCTCCTTTTTAAATTTTTCTTCAGATAGCAAGGCACCATCTAACTATATATATGTAATTATGTGTATCTATTTCTGTCTATCTACTACTAGAAAAAGAATTGATGCATGCAAACTCCAGCGTTGATGAAGAATATTGAATATACCATAGACTCCCAATAGAATGAATGTTTACTCATTCAGTCTTAGAAGAAATACAACCAAAATGTACCTTAGAAATTAGGATGCTGTCTTAGTCATCTAATGCTGCTATATCAGAAATACCACAGGAGGATGGCTTTAACAAAGAAAAATTTATTCTCTCACTGTCTAGTAGGCTACAAGTCCAAATTCAGGTCGTCAGCTCCAGTGGAAGGCTTTCTCTCTCTGTCTGCTCTGGAGGAATGTCCTTGTCATCAATCTTCCCTTGGTCTGGGAGCATCTCAGTGCAGGAATCTCAGACCCAAAGGACATGCTCTGCTCCAGCACTCCTTTCTTGGTGGTATGAGGCTCCCATGTCTCTCTTCTCACTTTGCTCTTTTGTATCTCAAAAGAGATTCACTTAAGACACTACCTGATCTTATACATTTCATCAACATAACTTCTGCTAATCCATCTTATTACATCATAGTGATAGGGTGTACAACACTTACGGAAACCACATCAGATCGTAAAATGATAGGCAATCATAGAATCACACAAGGTAATCATGACCTAGGCAAGTTGACAGATATTTTCGGGGGGGGGACACAATTCAATCCATGACAGACGGTGAGACTTCAAATTGCTTACTTTGAACATGTCATCAGGAAAAACCAATTGCTAGAAAAAGGTACCATGTTTGGTAAAGTAGAGAGCCAACCAAAATGGGGGAAACCCTCGTGAGACGGATTAACCCAATAGCTGCAACAACGGACTCAAAATACCAAAGATCATGAAGATGTTACAGGACATGGCAATCTTTCATTTTATTATGCATAAAGTCACCGTAACTCGGAACCAACTTGATGGCAGCTAACAACAACTAGAATGCATATACTTTGAATCCTGCTTTGGTATCTGAAAAAAATATTTGTGTCCAGAAAGTATTTCTTGGATGAGTGAATGCAACTTGTGTAGATTAGATTATTAGTCACCAAATATTGACATTATTCCCCTGCTTGCCCCCACACACATAGATCTACACTGTCTCCGTGGGAGGAGTATATTTCCTGACCCACTGACACTAGTCTTGGCCATGGTACTTGGTTAATGGAATGTGGATATGAGTGTGAGTGTGGTGTTTCCCAGCCTAGTCTGTAAGAGACTTCTCCTCTGAAAGCTTGAAGTTCTACCATGAGATGAACATGCCTCAAGTGTCTGCTGCCCCTTCAACTTGTCCAAGGAAATTAAGAGATGCATGGAAACAACCTGAACTCAAAACCTAGCTGATCTGTAGACTTGCATGAAATACTTTTTATTACATGTCACTAAGATTTTGTGGTTGTCTTTTATGCATCATTATTGTAGTAAAATTCTGACTAATATCCCAACCCAGTGCCTTCGAGTCGATTCCATGACTAATATAGGAACGTGATATGGAAGCCAAATACAGACCTAATGGTATATGAAATATATGATTAATTCACTATACCTAGAAACAAGGGAAAGGGTTATCCTTGGTGCATCCTGAGTAGCGGGGTATTTCTCATCTCTTTCACGTCAGGATTTGCCATATGACTTGCTGGGCAAATGGAATATGAGTGAAGTGAAAGATTCCACTTTCAAACAGAAGAATTAAGTGCCATTTACCTGGTTCCATCCATATTCCTATGCATTTGCCATGATAGTGACTAACATAAGAGCTGCTAACCAGAAATGAAATAGGAAAGATGATAATTCAGAGCAGATTTGCACTTGACTCACACCCAAGAGGTATTATAAATGAGAAATATCCCCACATTTTAAGTCAATGAAATTTGTGGATTGTCAATCAACTAGGATAGAGTTCAAGCCCAGTTCTAAGGATATAACCCAACCATTTCACCAATAACAGTAATCCCATTTGTCGTGATTATTTCTGGAGCATGATTTAAACCAGATGTTGTCTAATTAGGTCAATTGTTTATTTATTCTAGAAGGGGTTCATGCACCTGTAATTATTACACAAGTTTGAACTCAGGTTTTTTTTTTTTTTAACCCAGTTAACACAAATTTTAACTGATTTAGTGATAATGCAAAAAAAGTGCTGCTGCTGATGATAATGGTGATGATATACACCCGTCCCAACCCATATGTATTTTATATAATTAATACTGACAGAAGCTTGGGTGAAACTTTGACTTGCTCTACAAGCATGACTAGAAACCAGTGAGATATCACAGGTGTCTCCTATGAACAATAGGCATATTGGTTTTGACAGACCCTAAACCAAAGATGTCCCTATAATAGCTGACTTGAATATCATATTTTTAATACCATTAGGTGACCATTTATATATATATATATTTATTAACTTTTATTGAGCTTCAAGTGAACGTTTACAAGTCAGTCTGTCACATATAAGTTTACATACATCTTACTCCGTACTCCCACTTGCTCTCCCCCTAATGAGTCAGTCCTTCCAGTCTCTCCTTTCGTGACAATTTTGCCAGCTTCCCACTCTCTCTGTCCTCCCATCTCCCCTCCAGACATGAGATGCCAACACAATCTCAAGTGTCCACCTGATATAATTAGCTCACTCTTCATCAGCATCTCTCCCCCCCGCACTGTCCAGTCCCTTTCATGTCTGATGAGTTGTCTTCGGGGATGGTTCCTGTCCTGTGCCAACAGAAGGTCTGGGGACCATGGCCGCCAGGATTCCTCTAGTCTCAGTCAGACCATTAAGTATGGTCTTTTTATGAGAATTTGGGGTCTGCATCCCACTGATCTCCTGCTCCCTCAGGGGTTCTCTGTTGTGCTCCCTGTCAGGGAAGTCATCGATTGTGGCCAGGCACCAACTAGTTCTTCTGGTCTCAGGATGATGTAGGTCTCTAGTTCATGTGGCCCTTTCTGTCTCTTGGGCTCTTAGTTGTTGTGTGACCTTGGTGTTCTTCATTCTCCTTTGCTCCAGGTGGGTTGAGACCAATTGCTGCATCTTAGAGGGCCGCTTGTTAGCATTTAAGACCCCAGACGCCACATTTCAAAGTGGGATGCAGAATGTTTTCATAATAGAATTATTTTGCCAATTGACTTAGAAGTCCCCTTAAACCATGGTCCCCAAAACCCCGCCCTTGCTCCGCTGACCTTTGAAGCATTCATTTTATCCTGGAAACTTCTCTGCTTTTGGTCCAGTCCAATTGAGCTGACCTTCCATGTATTGAGTGTTGTCATTCCCTTCACCTAAAGCAGTTCTTACCTACTAATTAATCAGTAAAAAACCCTCTCCCTCCCTCCCTCCCTCCCCCCCGTGAAATATTTCATAGCTTGGAGGAATCTGGAGGGCATTACGTTGAGTGAAATTAGTCAGTTGCAAAAGGACAAATATTGTATGAGACCACTATTATAAGAACTCAAGAAATAGTTTAAACAGAGAAGAAAATATTCTTTGATGGTTATGAGGGTGGGGAGAAAGGGAGGGAGAAGGATATTCGCAAATTTAAATAGTAGACAAGAACTATTTTAGGTGAAGGGAAAGACAATATACAATAAAGGAGAGGTCAGCATAACTGGACTAAACCAAAAGCAGTTTCCTGAATAAACCAAATGCTCCAAAGGCCAGAGTAGCAGGGGCAGCAGTGGGGGGACCATGTTTTCAGGGGACATCTAGGTCAATTGGCATAATAAAATCTATTAAGAAAACATTCTGCATCCCACTTTGGTGAGTGGCATCTGCAGTCTTAAAAACACTATCAAGCGGCCATCTAAGATGCATCATTTGGTCTCAACCCACCTGGAGCAAAGGAGAACGAAGAACACCAAAGATACAAGGTAATTATGAGTCCAAAAGACAGAAATGGCCACGTAAATCCAAGACTACATCAGCCTGAGACCGGAAGAACTAGATGGTGCCCGTCTACAACCAAAGACTGCCCCGACAGGGAACGAAACAGAGCATCCCTGATGGAGCATGAGAGCAGTGAGATGCAGACCTCAAACTTCCGTAAAAAAATCAGACTTAATGATCTGACTGACACTAGAGGAACCCTGGAGGTCATGGTCCCCAGACCTTCTGTTGGCCCAAGACTGGAATCATTCCCAAAGCCAACTCTTCAGACAGGGATTGGACTGGATTATAGGATAGAAAAAATAGTGGTGAGGAGTGACCTTCTGGTCTCAAGTGGACACATGAGACTATGTGGGCAGCTCCCGTTTGGAGGGGAGATGAGAAGGCAAGAGGGGGACAGAAAGTGGCTGAATGGACACGGGGAATACAGGGTTGAGAGAAGGAGTGTGCTGTCTCATTGGTGGGAGAGGAACTAGGAGTACATAGCAAGCTGTATACAAGTTTTTGTATGAGAGACTGACTTGATTTGTAAAGTTTCACTTAAAGCACACACACAAAAGATGGAAAGAATACACAGAGTCACAGTACCAAAAGAAATGGTCGACTCTCAGTCGTTTCATGAGGTGGCATATGATCAAGAACTGGTAGTAGTGAAGCAAGAAGTCCAAGCTACACTGAAGGCACTGGCAAAAAACAAGGCTCCAGGAACTGACAGAATACCCACTGAGTTGGTTCAACAAACAGATGCAGCACTGCAGATGCTCACTCCACCATGCAAAGAAATTTGGAAGCTAGCTACCTGGCCAACAGACTGCAAGAGATGCACGTTTGTGTCCATTCCAAAGAAAAGCAATCCAACAGAATGTGGAAGTTATCAAATGTAAATCATAGTATTAGTAAATATGGTAAACAAACAAACAAAGAAACTCTATCTATTCTACAGTGAATATGACATTCTATCCCCAGGAGATCTAGTGAGTTTATGATGTTGTTGTTAGGTGCTGTTGGGTCAGTTCCAACTCATAGCGACCCTGTGTACAACAGAACGGAACAGTGCCCAGCCCTGGGCCTTTCTCATTGCTATGTCTGAGCCCACTGTTGCGGCCACCGTCTCAATCTGTCTCATTGAGGATCTTTGTCTTTTTCACTGACCCTCTACTTTACCAAGCATGATGTCTTTTTCCAGGGACTGATTCCTCCTGATAATATGTCCAGAGTACGTGAGACCAAGTCTTGCCACCCACCTTTCTAAGGAGCATTCTGGCTGTACTTCTTCCAAGACAGGTGTGTTCATTCTTCTAGCAGTCCATGGTATATTCATTATTCTTCACCAACAACATAATTCAAGTTTCAGTTCTTTTGCCTTCCTTATTCATTGCCCAGCTTTAGCTGCACATGAGGCGACTGAAAATATCATGGCTTGGTTCAGGCACACCTTAGTCCTCAAAGTGACATCTTCGATTTTTAACACTTTAAAGAGGTCTTTTGTAGCAGATTTGCCCAATAAAATATGTCGTTTGATTTCTTGACGGCTGCTTCCATGGGTGTTGATTGTGGATCCAAGTAAAATGAAATCCTTGATGACTTCAGTATTTTGTCTGTTTATTGTTCCAGTTGTGAGGATTTTTGTTTTCTTTATGTTGAAGTGTAATCCATACTGAAGGCTGAAGTCTTTGATCCTCATCAGTAAGTGCTTCAAGTCCTTTTCACTTTCAGTAAGCAAGGTTGTGTCATCTGCATGTCTAGGCTGTTAATGAGTCTTCCTCTAATCCTGATGCCCCTTCTTCTTCATATAATACAGCTTCTTGGACTGTATGGATTATACGTTTTTTTAAAGACACTCAGTTTTTGGTAATTTACTGTGGCAGCCCTAGAAAATGAATACAGAGCCCTTCACCAAGAACAAGTCAAGTTAGCACCAAAAATGCTCCTGTAAGGGTAGCCGCGTAGCATGAGACATGGCAGTTTTAAAAAGTATGAAGTAAAACTCTCAGCTTTGACAGACAAAGAGCTCCTCTAAGACTAAGTTCATTGCTGTTGAGTCGATTCTATCTCATAGCGACCCTAAAGGACAGAGTAGAATTGACCCATAGGGCTTCCAAGGAGTGGCTGGTAGATTCGAACTGCTTGAATAAGTATTGTGAAAAAATACAACCCTGACACACAACTTTTCTGAGCTTAGTATTAAAACAAAACAAAACAAAACAAAGTCGCTATCGAGTGGATTCTCACTCACAGGAACCGTACAGGACAGAATAGAGCTTCCCCACAGGGTTTCCAAGGAGCGACTGGTAGATTCAAACTGCAGACCTTTTGGTAGCACCCAAATGCATAATCATCGCACCACCAGTGGCTTTCAAATCAGCTATAGGCTGATGATCTCCAAATTCTTAGAACCCAGAAAAGTACTCTACCTCAGAGTGGTATCCACAGCTGGGAACTGTTCTCCACACTTGGATGACCTCAGACATGCAAATCTAACATGTCCAGAAAAAATCTTTTGGTCATTTTCTCAAGTTTGTTCCTCCATGGTTTTCCACATGGTAGAGAATGGCTCTGGTGACCATGCGCTCATGGTAGCCTGAATTCTAGAAGTCACCTTTGATTCTCCATCCCCCTCATCCCATACGTCTGATCCACCAGCAATTCTTGGCAGCTCAAGCTCCAAAGTACACCTCAAGCCTGCCCACTGTTCCCACCTGCACTACCACCATCACTCCTCACCCTGACCACTGCAGAAGCATCCTGACCGGTCCTCTGTATTTGCTGTCTTCAAGTTCTCCTGGGCTACAGTTAATTCCTGGGACACATTCTTTCTCAAGACCATTGAACAATAGGAGAAGGGCATTTAGTTGTATGCTACCTCCTCCGCTTGAGCTGCATGTCCCTCAGAAATCACTTTTCACTGTCCACTCTATAATGTCTCTATTCCAATTTCCTGTCTTTGGCCGCACTGCTTTGATAGCGTGCATGCATGTGTGCTTCAGGGGTCATGTAGACAGCTGCTTGGAGGAATTTTTCTTAGTACAATCATGGTTGTGTGCCATCAAGAGATTCTGACTCATATCAACCCTGTATGACAACTTAGAACTGCCTCACAAGGTTTCCTAGGTTGCAGTCTTTATGGCACAGCCCTGGTGGCCCCGTGGTTAAGAGCTCGGCTGGTAACCAAAGGGTGGACAGTTCGAATCTACCAGTTGGTTCTTTGCAGAAAGACATGGCAGTCTGCTTCTGTAAAGACTTATAGTCTTAGAAACCCTGTGGGGCAGTTCTGCTCTGCCCTATAGGGTCACTATGAGTCAGAATTGATTCAACAGCAACTGGTTTGGATTTTGTTTGGTTAGAATCTTTATGGGAGCCCATCTCCAGATCTTTTCAACCCCTGAGCTGGTGGGTTCCAACAGCCCACCTTTCAGTTAGCCAAGCACTTAACCGTTGCACCTCCAATACTTAACTCTGCACGCGAGAGGGCCCTCTCCTGACATCTCCCGTCTCCTCACCCCGCACACTTTGGCGTTGTCCTTGCTTCTAGACCCCGCCCTCCCCTCTGGAGGCCCAACCCCCCCACGCCCGCCCCACACCCAGGCCGCTGGGGGGGGCCGGCAGCCATGTTCCTCGCCGTCCAGCCAGTTACTCCCGGAAGCGCTGGGACGGGTGGTGAGGGGTCCGGGCCGGATGGCGCGCCTTAGAGAGGATGCTGTTCGTGCTGCTTTCCGTGCCGTGTTTTCTGAAAGGTATGAAACTCCGGCAGCTGGACGGAGGGGCCCGCTCCCAGACTGAACAAGCCTGGCCCCTCGAAGGTGTGGAGGGAAGGCGCCAGGAGGGCGGGTCCCAGTCCCAGCATCCCGTGGGCTCCAGAGGTTGGGGAGTCCGGACGTTGGTTTAGCAGCTTGCATCGCCCCCTCCGGCGTACCCCGTCCCAAGTGATCCCCAGGAGCGGACGCGGCGTGGGGCCGGGTGGACGCAGCCACTCTAGGGGCTGCGAGAGGGAGCCTCTGGCCCGGGAGACGCAGCTGGTCTGCGAAATTTGCATCCCCATGGATTTGCGGGGGGGGGGGGTTCCAGCCGCGGGATCCAGCTGCGGAGTGCCCTCGGGCCTGGGGGCTTGAAGGGCTTGGGGAGAAAGTCCGTGTCCAGGGCTGCACCAAGGTCCCTACTCTGCCCGGGGCAGGTTTGCGGGCCAAGCTGGGGGATGGGCGCCTGCCCCCCACGCCCCCCACCTGCTCCCTGTGCCAGGGGGGAAACCAAGGCCCAGAGTTCGCCCGGGCGGGTGAGACTCCAGACTGAGGGCGGGGCACTCGCCCCCATTCCTCCTCCCACCCCCACCAGACTCCGTAGGGTGCCAGGGACGGGGAGAGAGGGATCCCCCGCCCAAGGCCATGCTGCCCCTTACTGTTTTGGGCGCTGTGCCTGGGAGGCTGAGGCACCCCGCGCCCTCGCCCGCGCCCAGCTGGTCTACTCTCGGGGCTGGGGCGTCGGCGCGGCCCCACCGGGAAAGGAAGGGGTCCTGGGAATCTGTGGAGCAGCGCGGGGATCCTACTCCTTGTGGATGCAGCGATTCAGTGTCTGTTAACAGTGTGGATGCCGGGTCCCGCTCCCCCTCTGGGTGGCGGGGTGGGGGTAGCAGGAAGGGGTCCTGAGCAACCAGGTCATTTGTTAACTTAAACATTTGTGCAGCGCTGTGTACCGGTCGCTGTGGACGCGGTCTCTGGTGCTGAGGGGATTTGAGGGTTCCTCACACTGGCGGGATTTGGAGCCTCTACCCTAGTGGCAGTGGGTTCGTGGGTTACCCTGGTGGTGTAGTGGTTAAGTGCTAAGGCTGCTAGCCAAAAGGTTGGCAGTTTGAATCCACCAGGCGCTCCTTGGAAACTCTGTGGGGCAGTTCTACTCTGTCCTATAGGGTCGCTATGAGTCAGAATTGACTCGAGGGCAACGGGTGTGTTTTTTTTTTTTTTAGGTTGGAGGAGATTAGGTGTCTCTCGGGCTGACACTTGAAGGTCTGGAGCTGGCCTTTTATGAGGGTTTATAAGGGTTTTAAGCGCTCCGGCCATGGGCGCCAACCCGATCTTCCAGCCCCTGCGGACGGGCGACCTCCCCCGCCCCGGGGGGATTGGCTGCTCTGGGACCCTGAGCCCAGAGGGCGGTGAGAAGCTGACAAACGTGAGTGATGTCGTGCAGGCTCCAGTCGGCGGGGCAGCCCTGCTCACACGATCTCAATATGGGCAGTGGGCTTCGTGCCTGGGGTGTGGTTTCCGATTGTTCACTCGTGTCCCCCCACCCCGTGCAGGGCGACAACTCTCCTCTGGGCGGGGACCTAGTAGAGGCCTGCAGGGCATCAGGGTATGGAGGGGCAGAGCTTGGGCGGGGAGGGCGCGGCCCTGCAGGTTCCTCTACGTGACCACGGCAGGGGGGTGCGGGTCGTGAAGGCTGGGCCTGGTCGAGGACCCACTAGGTCGCGCAGAAGGAGTGGGTTAGGATAGTAACAGCATTAATGGGAGTATTGAGAGAGCGCCCTGGGGCGTTGGGTCCCTTGGGAAGAAAAGCTTCTGCTATCGCCACTGGAGCAGTACCCAGGTCAGTCCCGGCTTAGGTCCAGGAGGTTCCCATGCTCAGAGGGTCTGGTGGGCAGAACGGAACCGGCGGTGCGCGCGCCCTCTCGCGGCCTTGCACCGAATCGCTGAAGTTCAGTGTCAGGCGATTCTAAGCCATGGTTTTGGAACTGAATAGTGAAGCAGAGCAAATGATGCAGTGCCTTGATGGGACCGGTGGAGACAACAAGAAGCAAAGCACAGCTGAAACTTCAAAATTCCACTGAGTGTTAGTAGGATTTGGAGGAAGAAAATAGACGGAGAGTCGAGAGGCCCAGAGATGCAGAAGGGTTAGAGGATTAGGGTTAGGGGTTAGGGTTTGGTGTTAGGGGTTCAGGTTGGGGGGTTAGAGGTTTGGGAGTTAGGTTTAGGGGTATAGGTTTTAGGTGGTTGGGGGTTGGGGTTACTAGGCTAGGGCACAAGAGGTTTAGGGTTATGGTTAGGGTTAGGGTGAGGCTGAGGTTGATTTCCCAGTCTTGTGTACTGTCTCTTCCTTCACCAGAGTTACCACATATCTGTCGTTTGGTTGGAAACCCTGATGGCGTAGTGGTTAAGAGCCACCGGTGCTAACCAAAGGCCTGCAGTTCAAATCCACCAGGCGCTCCTTGGAAACTCTATAGGGCAGTTCTAATCTGTCCTGTATGGTCGCTATGAGCTGGAATCGACTCGACGGCAGTGGGTTTGGTTTTTTTGGTTATTGTTTAGTTAGCTTTTCTCTACCCGCTCTTCGTCTCCCTGGTGAACATCAAGGATTGTTCCTGTGCGTAAATGTTTTCATGAGTTTTTATGATAGTGGTCTCTTACTGTATATGTCGTTTTGTGACTGACTTAGTATGATGCGCTCCAGATTCATCCATGGCGTGAGATGTTTCGGAGATTCATCATTGGTCTTTATTGTCGTGTAGTGTTCCACTGTGTGTATGTACCATAGTTTGTTTATCCGTTCCTCTGTGGATGAGCACTTAGGTTGTTTCCATCTTTTTGCTACTGTGAATAATGTTGCAGTGAACACGGGTGTGCATATGTCTATTCCTGTGACTGCTCATGGAAACCCTGGTGGCTAGTGGTTAAGTGCTACTGCTGCTAACAAAAAGGGTTAGGGTTTGGGGTTAGGGATGTTAGGGTTAGGGTTGTTAGAGTTAGGGTCGTTAGGGTTTGGGGTTAGGGGTTGGGGTTTGGGGGTTAGAGTTTAGGGCTGGGTTTTTTGGTTAGGGTTTTTGGGATGGGGGTAGGTGTTAGGTTTAGGGTTTGAGGTTAGAGTTCGGAGTTACAGGTTAGGTGTTAGGGGTTGCAGTTTGGGGTTTAGGGTTTTGGGAGTTTAGGGTTTTGGGGTTTAGTCATTAGGGTTTGGGTTAGGTTTTAGGGGTTTAGGTTTAGGCTTGGGGTTGGGTTTGTTTGGGATTTGTGGTTTGGGGTTAGAGGGTTGGGGTTAGAGGGTGGGTGTTAGAGGGTTGGGGTTTAGAGTTTGGGGGTTAGAGATTGAGGGAGTCAGGGTGAGGGGTTAGAGGGTGAGGGGGTTAGAGGTTGAGAAGATTATAGAGTGAGGGAGTGAGAAGGTGAGGATGTGAGGGGGTGAAGGTTAGGGTTTAGGGTTAGAGGGTTTAGGCTTAGGGTTCAGAGGCTTAGGGTTGGGGGTTAGGGTTTCGGGGTTCAGAGGTTGGGGTTGGTGTTGTGGTTAGGGTTAGAGGTATAGTTTAGAGGTTTAGGGTTACGGGTTAGGGCTAGGGTTTAGGGGTTCAGGTTTAGGGGTTTGGGATGGGTTTGGGGTAAGGTTTTGGGGTTTAGGGTTAGAGGGTTAGGTTTAGGGCTTAGGGCTTAGAGTTTAGGGTTTTAGGACTTAGGGTTTAGGGTTTAAGGCTTAGAGTGAGGGTTAGGGCTGGGGGCTGGGGTTAGGGTTTAGGTTTTAGGGTTTAGAGTTAGGGTATTAGGGTTAGAGGGTTAGATGACTTAGGCTTTAAGTTAGGGTTTAGGGGTTAGTGGTTGGGGTTAAGGGTGTTAGTGTTTAGGGTTTTGGCATTTAGGATGTTAGGGTTAAATGTGTTAGGGCTAAGGGTGTTAGGGTTTTAAGTGTTATGGTTTAGGGTTTAGGGTTGTGTTAGGGTTAGGCTTAGGCTCATTCTTAGGTTTAGGGCTAGGGATTTGAGGTTTAGTGTTTGGGGTTGGGTTTGAGGGTTGGAGGTTGAGTTAGAGGGTTAGGGTTTCAGGTTAGCCTTAGAGGGTTAGGGTTTGAGGGTTAGGGCTAGAGTAGTTAGGGTTAGGGTCGTTAAGGTTAGGGTGGTTAGGGTTTAGGGTTAGGTGTTAGGGTTTAGGGCTTACGGTTAGGTTTTGGGTTTGGGCTTTGGGGCTTGAGGTTTGGGTTTAGGGTTTGGGGCTTCGAGTATAGGGTTTAGTGTGTATGGTTTTTGTGTGTAGTGTTTTGGGGTGTAGGTGTTTAGATTGTAGGGTTTAGGGTATATGGTTACAGTTTGGGTTAGGGTTAGAGTTTAGGGCCTTGGTGGTTAGGACCTAAGGGCTTAGGGTCTTAGGGGCTTTGGGGCTCAGGGCTTAGGGGCTAGAGTTAGAGGGCTAAGGCCAGAGGGCCAGAGGGCCAGAGGGCCAGGGTTATGGTTTGATTCCTGGATGGCAATTTTTTTCCTTCAATATTTTGTATAAGTCATCCCATTGCCTTCTTGCCAGCATGATTTCTGCTGAGTAGTCCAAGTTTATTATTATTTACTTTCCTTTGTTGGTGACTTCTTTTATCCCTAGCCTCTCTTAAAATTCTCTTTATATTTGATTTTGGCAAGTTTGATTATTATATGTCTTGGTCACTTTCTTTTGAGATCTACCGTATGTGGAATTCGATGAGCATCTTTCATGATATCAGGGAAGTTTTTTGCCAACAAATCTTCAACAGTTCCCTCTGTATTTTCTGTTAGCCCTCCCTGTTCTGGTACTCCAATCACTCATACTTATTTCTCTTGATAAAGTCCCACATGATTCTTTGGATTTCTTCATTTTTTAAATTCTTTTATCTGGTTTCTTTTCAAATATATTGGTCCCAAGTGTTTTATCTTCAATCTCAGTAATTCTGCCTTCCAGTTCTTCAATTGTGCTCTTCTTACTTTCAGTTGAGTTTTCTAACTCTGTAATTTTATTGTTTATCTTCTGAATTTCTGATTGCAGTCTCTCTATAGTTTCTTGCTGCCTATTAAATTTTTATTATGTTCTTGAGTAACCTTTTTAATTTCTTCAGCTGCTTTATCTGTGTGTTCCATGGCTTGTTCTGCATTTTGCCTCATTTCCTTCCTGATGTCTTTGAGAGTTCTGTATATTAATCTTTTGTATTCTGCATCTGGTAATTCCAGGATTGCACCTTCATCCAGAAGATTGCTTGAGTCTTTGTTCTGAGAGCTTGTTGAAGCAATCATGGGTCAGCTTCTTTTTTTTTTATTTTAATAATTTTTGTTGTGTTTTACGTGAGAGTTTACAAATCAAGCCAGTCTCTCACATGAAAACTTATACACAACTTCTTACATATTCCCAATTACTTTCCCCCCAATGGGAGAGCCCACTCCCTCCTTCCACTCTTTCTTTTCGTGACCATTTTGCCAGTTTCTAAGCCCCTCTACCCACCCATCTCGCTTCCAGGCAGGAGATGCCAAGATTGTCTCAAGTGTCCACCCAAACCAAGTAGCTCACGCCTCACCAGCATCCCTCTCCAACCCATTGTCTAGTCCAATCCATGTCTGATGAACTGGCTTTGGGGATGGTTCCCATAGTGGGTAAACGGAAGGTGTGGGGGCCATGATCACTAGAGTCCTTCCAGTCTCAGTCAGACCATTAAGTCTGGTCTTTTTATGAGAATTTGGGGTCTGCATCCCACTGTTCTCCTGCTCCCTCAAGGGATCTCTGTTATGTTCCCTGTCAGGGCAGTCATTGGTTGTGGCCCAGCACTATCTAGCTCTTCTGGTCTCAGGATGATGTAGTCTGTAGTTCATGTAGTCCTTTCTGTCTCTTGGGCTCGTTATTATCTTATGTTCTTGGTGTTCTGCATTCTCCCTTGATCCGGGTGGGTTGAGAATCATCGATGCATCTGAGATGGCCGCTTGTTAGCATTTAAGACCCCAGACGCCACATTTCAAAGTGGGATGCAGAATGTTTTCTTAATAGATTTTATTATGCCAGTTGACTTAGATGTCCCCTGAAAACATGGTTCCCAAACATCTGCCCCTGCTTTGCTGACCTTTGAAGCGTTCAGTTCATTCAGGAAACTGCTTTGGTTTAGTCCAGTTGTGCTGACCTCCACTGTGTTGAGTGTTGTCCTTCCATTCACCCATAGTAGCTCTTGTCTATCTCTTGTTGTCCTTCCATTCACCCATAGTAGCTCTTGTCTATCTCTTTAGTAAATACCCCTCTCCTACCCTCCCTCACGCCCCCCCTCATAACAACAAAGGAATATGTTCTTCTCAGTTTAAACTATTTCTCAAGATCTTATAATAGTGGTCTTATACACTATTTGACCTTTTGCAACTAACTTCACTCAGCATAATGCCTTCCAGGTTTCTCCATGTTATGAAGTATTTCACAGATTCGTCACTGTTCTTTATCGAAGTGTAGTATTCCATTGTGTGAATATACTATAATTTATCCATTCATCCATTGATGGGCACCTTGGTTGCTTCCATCTTTTTGCTATTGTAAACAGTGCTGCAATAAACATAGATGTGCATATATCTATTTGTGTAAAGGCTCTTATTTCTCTAGGATATATTCTGAGGAGTGGGATTGCTGGGTTGTATGGTAGTTCTATTTCTAGCTTTTTAAGGAAGCGCCAAATTGATTTCCAAAGTGGTTGTATACCATTTTACATTCCCACCAGCAGTGTATAAGTGTTCCAGTCTCTCCACAGCCTCTCCAACATTTATTATTTTGTGTGTTTTGGATTAATGCCAGCCTCGTTGGAGTGAGATGGAATCTCATTGTAGTTTTGATTTGCGTTTCTCTAATGGCTAATGATCGAGAGCATTTCCTCATATATCTGTTAGCCGCCTGAATGTCTTCTTTAGTGAAGTGCCTGTTCATATCCTTTGCCCATTTTTTAATTGGGTTGTTTGTCTTTTTGTGGTTGAGTTTTAGCAGAGTCGTGTAGATTTTAGAGATCAGGTGCCAGGGGGAGATGTCTTAGCTGAAAACTTATTCCCAGTCTGTAGGTGGTCTTTATACTCTTTTGGTGAAGTCTTTAGATGAGCATAGGTGTTTGATTTTTAGGAGCTCCCAGTTATCTGGTTTCTCTTCGTCATTTTTAGTAATGTTTTGTATTCTGTTTATGCCATGTATTAGGTCTCCTAATGTTGTCCCTATTTTTTCTTCCATGATCTTTATCGTTTTAGATTTTATGTTTAGGTCTTTGATCCATCTGGAGTTAGTTTTTGTGCATGGTGTGTGGTATGGGTCCTGGTATGGGTCCTGTTCCATTTTTTGCAGATGGATATACAGTTACGCCAGCACCTTTTGTTAAAAAGACTGTCTTTTCCCCAATTAACTGACACTGGGCCTTTGTCAAATATCAGCTGCTCATATGTGGATGGATTTATATCTGGATTCTCAATATTGTTCCATTGGTCTACGTGTCTGTTGTTGTACCAGTATCAGGCTGTTTTGACTACTGTGGCGGTATAATTGGTTCTAATATCAGGCAGAGTGAGTCCTCCCACTTTGTTCTTTTTTAGTAATGCTTTACTTATCCGCGACTTCTTTCCCTTCCATATGAAGTTGGTGATTTGTTTCTCCATCTGTTTAAAAAATGTCATTGGAATTTGGATCGGAAGTGCATTGTATCTATAGATGGCTTTTGATAGAATGGACAATTTTACAATGTTGTCTTCCTATCCACGAGCAAGATATGTTTTTCCAATTACGTAGGTCCCTTTTGGTTTTTTTGCAGTAGTACCTTGTAGTTTTCTTGGTATAGCTCTTTTACATTTTTGGTAAGGTTTATTCCTAAGTATTTTATCTTCTTGGGGGCTGCTGTGAATGGTATTCATTTGATGATTTCCTCTTCAATGTTCTTTTTGTTGATATAGAGGAATCCAACTGATTTTGTGTGTTTGTATTGTAATCTGAAACTTTGCTGAACCCTTCTATTAGTTTTCTTGAGGATTCCTCAGGGTTTTCTGTGTATAAGATAATGTCTTTGGAAATAGAGATAATTTTATTTCTTCCTTACCAATCTGGATGCCCTTTATTTCTTTGTCTAGCCCAGTTGCTCTGGCTAGGACCTCTAGCACAATGCTGAATAAGAGCAGTGATAAAGGGGATCCTTGTCTGTTTCCCGTTCTCAAGGGAAATGCTTTCAGGCTCTCTCCATTTAGGATGATGCTGGGTATTGGCTTTGTATCAATACCCTTTATTATGTTGAGGAATTTTCCTTCTATTCCTATTTTGCTGAGAGTTTTTATCATGAGTGGGTGTTGGACTTTGTTAAATGCCTTTTCTGCATCAATTGATAAAATTACGTGGTTCTTGTCTTTTTTTTATGTGGTGGATTACATCAATTGTTTTTCTAATATTGAACCAACCTTGCATACCTGGTATAAATCCTACTTGGTTATGGTGGATTATTTTTTTGATATGTTGTTGAATTCTACTGGCTCGAATTTTGTTGAGGATTTTTGCATCTATGTTCATGAGGGATATAGGTCTGTAATTTTCTTTTTTTGTGTTGCCTTTAGCTGGTTTTGGTATCAGGGTTATGCTGGCTTCATAGAAGGAGTTAGGTAGTATTCTGTCCTTTTCTATGCTTTGAAATACCTTCAGTAGTAGTGGTAAGTCTTCCCTGAAAGTTTGGTAGAACTTTGCAGTGAAGCCGTCAGGTCCAGAGCTTTTTTTTGTTGGGAGTGTTTTGATTACCTTTTCAATCTCTTTTTTTGTTATCGGTCTATTTAGTTGTTCTACTTCAGTGTGTGTTAGTTTAGGTAGGCAGTGTGTTTCTAGGAATTCATCCATTTTTTCTAGGTTTTCAAATTTGCTAGAGTACAATTTTTTGTAGTAATTTGATATGATTGTTTTAATTTCAGTTGGATCTGTTGTGATATGGCCCGTCCCATTTCTTATTCGGGTTATTGGTTTCTTTTCCTGTATTTCTTTAGTCAGTCTGGCCAGTGGTTTATCAAATTTGTTAATTTTTTCCAAGAAGCAGTTTTTGGCCTTGTTAACTCTTTCAATTGTTTTTCTATTCTCTAATTCATTTAATTTTGCTGTAGTTTTTATTTTTTGCTTTCTTCTGGTGCCTGACAGTTTCTTTTGTTGCTCTCTTTGTGTTTGTTCAAGTTGTAGGGACGGTTCTTTCATTTTGGCTCTTCTTTAATATGTGTGCCTTTATTGATATAAATTGACCTCTGAGCACTGCTTTCACCATGTCCCAAAGGTTTTCATAGGAAGTGTTTTCAGTCTTGTTGAATTCTGTGAATTTCTTTATTCCCTCCTTAAGGTCTTCCATAACCCAGTCTTTTTTGAGCAGGGTATTGTGCAGTTCCAAGCATTTGATTTCTTTTCCCTGGTTTTTCTGTTATTGATTTTTACTTTTATGGTCTTTCATTCAGAGAAGATGTTTTGTAATATTTCAATGTTTTGGGTTCTGCAAAGGCTTGTTTTATGACCTAATATGTGATCTATCCTAGAGAATGTTTCATGTGCACTAGAAAAGAAATTATAGTTTGCAGCTGTTGGGTGGAGTGTTGTGTATAAGTCTATGAAGTGAAGTTGTTTAATTGTAGCAATTAGATCTTCTGTGTCTCTATTGAGCTTCTAACTGCATTTCCTACCCTTCACCGAGAGTGTTGTGTTGAAGTCTCCTACTATAATTGTGGAGGTGTCTATCTCACTTTTTAATTCTGTTAACGTTTGTTTTATGAATGTTGTGGCCCTGTCATTGGGTGCATAAATATTTAATATGGTTGTATCTTCCTGGTAAATTGTCCCTTTAATCATTATGTAGTGTCCTTCTTTATCCTTTGTGGTGGATTTAACTTTAAAGTCTATTTTGTAGGAAATTAATATTGCCTCTCCTGCTCTTTCTTGATTGTTGTTTGCTTGATATATTTTTATCCATCCTTTCAGTTGTAGTTTATTTGTGTCTCTAAGTCTAAGGTGTGTCTCTTTTATGCAGCATACAGACTGATCGTGTTTTTTTATCCAGTCTGCAACTTTCTGTCTCTTTATTGGTGAATTTAGTCCATTTACATTAAGTGTAATTTTAGATAAGTATGAGTTTTTTTTTTTTTATGAGTTTAGTGCTGTCATTTTGATGCCTGTTTTTGACAATTTCATTTTTCCATTTACTTTTTTGCGCTGAGTTTTTCTTTGTAGAATGTGTGTTCCTCCTTTTTATAGTAGTTGAATTTATTTTGCTGAGTCGTTATGTTTATCTTGGTTTTTATTTTGAAGTATGGAATTGTTAGACCTCATTGTGGTTACCTTAATATTTACCCCAGTTTGACTAAGTAAAAACCTAACTTGTTTCACCCTATATCACCTTGGTTTCCTCTACATATGTAAGATCTATGTCTCCTGTATTTAGTCCCTCTTTTTTGTCTGTTGTAATCTTTTACATAATGACATCAATGATTCCCTGTTTTGAGTAATTTTTTTTTAATTAATCTTATTTTGTTTTTGTGATTTCCCTATCTGAGTTGATATCAGGATGTTTTGTTCTGTGACCTTGTGTTGGTATCTGATATTATTGATTTTCTGACCAAAGAATTTCCTTTAGTAATTCTTGCAGTTTTGGTTCGTTTTTTGCAAATTCTCTAAGCTTGTGTTTATCTGTAAATATCTTAATTTCACCTTCATGTTTTAGAGTTTTGCCGGATGTATGACTCTTGGCTGAGAGTTTTTCCTCTTTGAGTGCTCTATATACGTCATCCCATTGCCTTCTTGGCTGCATGGTTTCTGCCGAGTAGTGCAAACTTATTGATTCTCCTTTGTAGGTAACTTTTCGTTTATGCCTGGGTGCTTTTAAAATTTTCTCTTTATCTTTGGTTTTGGCAGGTTTGAGGATATGTCTTGGTGATTTTCTTTTGGGATCTATCTTGTATGAGGTTCGATGAACATCTTGGGTAGATATCTTTTCATCTTTCACGATGCCAGGGAATTTTTCTGCCATCAGATCTTCCACTATTCTCTGTGTATTTTCGGTTATCCCTCCCTCTTCCGGAACTCCAATCACACGCAAGTTATTCTTGATAGAGTCCCCCATGATTCTTAGGGTTTCTTCATAGTTTTAAATTCTATTTGATTTTTCTTCAACTATATTTGTGTCAATTGCCTTATCCTCCAGCTCCCCCACTCTGCATTCCAGTTCCTCGAGTCTGCTCCTCTGACTTCCTATTGAGTTGTCTGATTCTGTGACTTTATTGTTAATATTTTGGATTTCTGAATGCTATCTCTCTATGGATTCTTACAGCTTATTAATTTTTTCACTATGTTCTTGAATAATCTTTTGGATTTCTTCAACTGCTTTATCCGTGTGTACCTTGGCTTTTTCTGTAGATTGCCTTATTTCATTTGTGAGGTCATTCCTGATGTCTTGAGGCATTCTGTATACAATTTTTTTATATTCTACATTTGGCAATTCTAGGAATGTATCTACATCCGGGAATGATTTTGATTCTTTGATTTGGGGGTTTGTAGAAGCAATCATGGTCTGCTTCTTCATGTGATTTGATGTTGACTGCTGTCTCTGAGCCATCTATAAGCTATTGTAATATTTTCTTTTATATTTGCTCACTGAGTCTTATCTTCTTGTTTTGTTTTGTTACAATACACCCAGATGGGCTACTGGATTGTGGTATCGTGATTGCTGTAGCTTTTGAATCACTTACGTCCTGTTACCAGCTTGCCTGAGCTGTTCCCAGGTATGTAAGTGTATGAGTCCATTCACTATTCTTGAATAGAATCAGCTCAGGTGTCCTGATAGCTGGTCACCTAGTGTGTGGTGTAGGCTCTCACCTATTATCTTAGAGGAGTAGTGGTGATGGTTGTATGCACCAGTTTCTATTAGTGGCAGGGGGTCACATTTCGAGGAGGGCAGGATGCTGACAGCCTTCCTTCAAGTGTCAGTGAGGTAGGTGTGGCTCTATTCTCTAGAGTGCTCTGGTGGGTGAGCTCTGCAGCTGTATCTTAGGCACCCAATGCTAGGGTAGACATCACTATTCTCAGATCCCTCTAGCAGGTGGCTAGGTGGTGTGGGTGGAGTCTCAGCCCTCTTTTCACTGGTGTGGACCAGTGAGGTCTCTGTTTAATAGGTAGAGAGGTATCTGACCTCCAAAACTTGCCTTTCCACTGCTGAGCTAAAACAATTATGGTCAGATGTCTATCAGAATTGCCTTTGCATTATAATAGCCACCTAGTTACCTGTAGGGTGAAAGCCAAAGACTATGGGTCTCTTAATGCCTGGATGGAGCTGATTCTGTATTGTTAATTGCAGTTTAGGGAAGTCAGGGAAGGATTTTTTCTTTGATTGCTAAATGGTGCTTTTCTCAGGCCAGGAGAACGGGTTAGAAAAGAAAGAAGAAAAAAAATCGAGCAGTGCACTTCACTCTCTGGCACAGGGAATTCCAGTCTTAATGAAGCTGGCTGGGGCAATGAGGGGTGGAATCAGATATATAGAAGAGAGTAGCCTGGCAAAATATACAAAGTTACTTATGTTGTTTGGTGAGGACTGTTTTTTCTGAGATTCCAGAGCATTGTGTAGCTTGCGTGTGCTGGCTGTATCCCTGCTGAGACTGTCCCAGAGGGTTAGGGTTGCGTCCATGCTCACACCATCTCAGGAAGCTGCAATCAGCTCCCCCACACTTAGTCCAACGCCCAGCACCAAGGTTTCCTTTCTGGGGTGCTGCACTCCAGGCTCCAAAACCAGTCGCTGCTTCCCCGTGGTTTTTCATTTCCCTGCCAGCCACGTCTGTGTGGAGCCTGCGTGTGCTGCCTGGGTCCCCTCCGAGGTTGGTCCTGAGGGTTAGGCCTACATCCGTGCTTCCCTGTCTCAGTAAGCCACAATCAGCCCCACCACTCTGGCACCAGGAAACTGCGAGGGCTCAAGGCTGTGGCGTGGGACACTGGCTCCGGAAGCGGTCGCTGCTGCAGTGTGGCTTTTCACTCCCCTGTCACTCAGGTCAACTCCTTAGTTCTGTGTTTGATGGTCAGGGTTTGTAGATTGTCCTTTATGTAATCAGTTCACTTGTTTTTTCGAGTCTTTGTTTCAAGAGGGATAAGCGGAAGCTTCTACCTAGTCAGCCATCTTGGTCCTGCCCCCGTGTCTGCCTCTTTATGTGATTTGATATTGACTGTTGTCTCTGAGCCATCTATAAGTTATTGTATTGGTTTATTTTATGCTTGCTTTTTGTATCCTAGCTTCTTGCTTTGTTTAGTTTTGGTATACCCAGATAAGCTGCTTGAGTGCACTAGGTTGATTATTTTCACCTTTGAAGCTCTAATGTACTATCACCAGATGGCTAGCACTGTTACCAGGTATATGAGCCTAGGAGTTCATTTACTTTTCTTGTATGGATTCAACTCAGGTGCCCAGGTAGTTGGTCATAAAGTGTAAGGTACAGGCTCTGTCCTACAGTCTTAGAGGGGCAGGGGTTATTGGTGTAGGCAGAAGTATCTGGCTGCAGTAGGGGGTCAGGCTCTGATCAAGGCAGGGGTCTGACAGCTGTCCTCTGAGTGTCTGTGAGGAAAGCACATCCCTGTTCTGTAGAGCACACGGGTGGGTTCTGCAGAAGGGCGATGGGTACCCAATGCTTTTGGTTGTAAGTTCTGGGCGGTACTACTTATCCTTGGAGCTCTGTCACAGGTGGCCAGGTATTGTGGGTGGAGCCAGCAGTCCTTAGGCCCCTGATGTGGGTAGGTGAAGACGCCGTTTAATAGGCAAAGCAGTGTCAAACATCAAACACCCATCTTTCCACTGTCCAGCTGAAACCATTGCAGTCTGGCAACAAGGGCCTATTCTCCTGAAATGGGCCCACACAGGTCCATGCTGGGGTGAAAGGTATTCAAAGCCCATGGACCGTTTGTGCCTGAACAAGAGCTACTTCTGTCCTGAGCTCCCCAGCTTAATTGAGCTGGCAGATTACCTTTCCCCCAGTTGTGAACTTATACCTTCTTCAAGGACGGAAGAATGGCTCAGAGTGGTACCGGGGCCTATCTCAGGCCCAGGGAAATTGACAGCCACTGAAGCCAGCTTGGGGGTTGGGGGCGTGGTAAAATAAACACAAGTAATTAGCTTTTGCTGCGAGTGCCATTCTTCTCTTGTTCTGGAGGTGTGAGTAGTCTGTGCAACTTGCTGTCTTTCCCTGAGTGAAGCGCCTCTGGAACGCTACTGCCAGCCCCACTGCACTCGCTCCAGGGAACGGTGCCTGAGGGTTCCTGGCTATTCAGGTCCAGTAACTCCTCTCCACTTCTGAATAGTCTCTCCCTCCCCCTGCCGTTGAGTCCGTTTTCTAACTTTGCCTTTGATGTTCAGGGCTCCTAGCTTGTCATAAATATAATTGCTTCACTTGTTTTTTCGGGTCTTTTTTCTAAGAGGGATCACTGGCAGCGTCTCACTACTCTGCCATCTTGGCCTCGCCTCTCTAATATAATCAACAATTTTTTTAAAAAAGAAAGAAAAGAGTGAAACCTGTAGAAACAACAAATAACAGAATGAGATCCACAGAAAAACTAGATATTGGAGCTATCAGACAAAGACACTGAAATAACTCTATTATGTTCAAAGAAATAAAGGCAAGACTTAGAAATTTGGCAAAAAACTAGAAACTACAAAACAGATCAACTTAGAAAGTCAACTGAAAACTATAGCTGAAGTTAAAATCTTAATGTATGTATATAACAGCAGATTACAAATGCTGAAGAGAGATTTAGTGGAAGACATGTTGGAAGAAAATAGAGGCATAGACAAAAGGAAAAATATATATAATATAAAAACAAATAAGATACAGAGAATACAATGAAAATATCCAGCATAAGATACTTTAAGAAGGAAGAAAAAGAATGAGGCAGAAAAACTGAGATTATGGCTGAGAAGTTTCCTCAAATGATTAAAGATATCAAGTTACAGATTCTAGAAGACTTACAAAACCCAAACCAAAAAAAAAAAAAAAAAAGGAACCAAGCCACTGCCGTCGAGTCGATTCCGACTCAAAGCGACCCTATAGGACAGAGTAGAACTGCCCCGTAGAGTTTCCAAGGAGCGCCTGGTGGATTCGAACTGCTGACCTTTTGCTTAGCAGCCATAACGCTTAATCACTACGCCACCAGGGTTTCCTTATAAGACCCATGTAGGGTAAATACAAAGAAATTCATAGTAGGACTGCTGAAGCTAAAGACAAAAAACCCCACAAAAAGCAAATAATTGAACACTACTAAAGAATGGAAGAGATTATCTTTAAAGGACAAACAAAAAAACTGACCGATGACTTCTCTACAGAAATAGTGAAAACCCTAAGACAATGAGATGATATATTTAAATTACAGAGAGAAAATCCATGGCAACCCAGAACTCTATGCTGAGGAAAAACATCCTTCATGAATGAGCAAAGACCTTTGTTTTCAGACAAACAAAACCTAGATAAGTTAACATCAGCATGCCCACATTAAAGAAAATTCCAAAGGTATTCTTCAAGCAGAAAGAAAATAAGGTGAAAGGCTTAAGATGCAAGAAGGAATGAAAGTTAATGAAATGGGTAAAAATAGAGGATTACTGACTGCATAACATAATAAGAATAGACTTTATTGGGTCTAAAATATGTAAGAAATTAAAATGTATGAGAACGACAGCATTTTGACTTTTATGGCTTTATGGTCAGGAAACATGCTGTGTAATATTTTGATGTCTTGGATTCTGTTAATGCTTGCTTTGTGGCCTAATACGTGGTCTATTCTCAAGAATGCTCCATGAGCGTTAGAAAAGAAAGTTTCCTTGACTACCGTTGGGTGAAGTGTTGTGTTTAAGTCTATGAGACCAAGTTGGCTGATTGTGGTATTTAGATCTTCCGTGTCTTTATTGAGCTTGTTTATGGATATCCTGTCTGTCATCAGAAGTGGTATGTTGAAGTCTTCGACTATTATTGTGGAGCTATTTCTCTTTTCAATGCTGTTTGAGTTTGTTTTATGTGTTTTGGAGCACTGTCATTGGGTATGTAAGTATTTATTATGATTTTGTCTTCCTGGTATATTGACCCTTTAATCATTATATAGTGTATTTCCTTTTCCTTTGTGGCGGATTTTACTTTAAAGCCTGTTTTATCAGAGATTAATATTGCCACTCTTATTTTTTATTGTTGTCTGCTTGAGATATATATATATATATATTTTCATTCTTTGAGATTTAGTTTGTTTATGTCTTTGAGTCTATGGTGTGTCTCTTGCAGTCTGCATACAGACGGATCATGGTTTTTAATCCATTCTGCTACTCTCTGTCTCCTTATTGGTGCAATTAAACCATTTACATTTATCGTAATTATTCATAGTTATGAGTTTAGTGCTGTCATTTTCGTCTTTTTTCTGTATGTCTTTTTGACATTTTCCTTATTCCACTTAATTTTCTCTGTTGAGTCGTTGTTCTTTGTGCATTTTCTTTCCATCCTCTTCATTTTTGTTGCCTTTGTATTTACTGCTAATTAATTTTTTCTGTGCTGAATCGTTTTTCTTTTTAGTCTTTCATCTTTTTCCTTGTTGTTGCTTTTGTATTTGCCGAAAATTTATGTTTTCCTTGTTTTTTTTTTTTATTTTAATGTGTAGGATTGTTAGTTTCCTTTGGGTTACCTTAACATTTACCTCTGTTTTTCTAAATTTAAACCAATCTTTTATTTCTTTATATCGTCTTGACTTCCTCTCCATATGAAAGATCTATGACTACATTATTTAGTCCCTCTTTTTTGTCTTAATGTTGTCATCTTTTACAGATCGATGTCTCTGTTTCTACATTTTCAGTGTTTTAGCTTTGATTTATTTGTGACATCTCTACGTGGGTTGCTATCTGGTTGTTCTGTCCCGTGTTCTAGTCTTGGGTTGTTAGCTGATGTCATTGATTTTCTAACTGGAGAACTCCCTTTATTATTTCTTGTCATATTGGTTAGGTTTTTAAAAATTCCCTAAACTTCTGCTTATCTGGAAGTGTCCTAATTTCACCGTCATATTTGAGACACAGTTTTGCTGGATATATAGTTCTTGGCAGGCAATTTTTTTTTTTTTTTCCTTCAGGGCTTTGTATATGTGCTTCTTGCCTGCATGGTTTCTGCTGAGTAGTCCGAGCTTAGTCTTACTGACGCTTCTTTATAGGTGACTTTTTGTTTATCCCTAGCTACTCTTAAAATTCTCTCTTTATATTTGGTTTTGACAAGCAAGATTATAATATGTCCTGGTGACTTTATCTTGGCATCTACCTTGCGTGGGGTTCAGTAAGCATCTTGGGTAGATATCTTCTTATCTTTCACAAGATCAGTGAAGATTTTAGCCAGGAAGTCTTCAACAATTCTCACTGTGTTTTCTGTTATCCTCCACCCCCCACCCCGATTCTGGTGTTCCAATCACTCTTGATAGAGTCCCTCATAATTCTTAGCGTTTCTTCAATTTTAAAAAATTACTTTATCTGATTTTTCCTCAAATAAGTTGGCGTCAAGAGCTTTATCTTCAGTCTCACTAATTCTGACTTCCAGTGCCTCAATTCTGCTCCTCTCATTTTCTATTGGGTTGTCTAATTCTGAAATTTTATTGTTACTCTTTTGGATTTGCTTGCTGTCTTTCTATGGATTTTTGCAGCCTGTTACATTTGTCATTATAGTCTTGTGTAACTTTCTTAAGTTCCTCTATTGTTTTATCTGTGTGTTCCTTGGCTTGTTCTTCGTTTTGCCTGATCTCCTCCTGGATCTCTTGAAGGGCTTGGTCTATTAATCTTTTAAATTCTACCTCCAGTAATTCCTGGAATTTTTCTTCATTTGGAAGATTTCTTGATTTGTTGTTTTGGGAGCTTCCTGAATCCATCATGGTCTGCCTCTTTATGTTATTTGATATCTACACTTGTCTCTGAGCCATCAATAAGTTATTATATTCATTTATTTCATGTTTGCTTACTGAGTCGGAACCTACTTGATGGCACTGGGTTTGGTTTTTTTTTTGTTGTTGTTGTTGTATTGTGTCCTAGCTTCTTGTTTTATTTTAATATGCCCAAATAGGCTGCTTGGTTGAGCTAGTTTGATTATTGGCACTCTTGAAGCTCTTACATCCTGTCACCAGGTGATCAGAGCTGTTAATAGGTATGTGAGCCTAGGAGCCCTTTTACTTTTCTTGTATGGATTCAGCTCAGTTGTCCATGTAGTCGGTCACCAAGTGTGTGGTTTAGGCTCTCACCTACAGTCCTGCATAGACAGGGTTGATTGGTGTAGGTACAGGTGTCTGGCTACTGTGGGGGGAATGACTGCCCCTGAGTGTCTGGGAGGAAAGCATGTCCCTGTTCCCTAGAGCACATAGGTGGGTGGGTTTTGCAGCCAGACCATGGGCACCCAATGCTGTTGGTTGTAAGTACTGGGATTCACCACTTATTCTTGGACTCCTGAATTGGGTGGCTAGGTGACGTGGGTGGAGCCACCAACCCTCAGGTCACTGATGAGGGTAGGCGAGGACCCTGTTTAATTGGCAGAACGTTGTAAAATATCACGAACCTGCCACTCCACTTTATAGCTGATACAGTTGAAAATAAAATTGTAGTGTGCTAATGAGGGCCTACGCTGTTGAAATGGGCCCACACAGGTCTATGCAAGGGTGAAAGGCATTCAGAGTCCTTGGACCCCTTATGTCTGTGCCTTCCCTGAGTTCCTAGCTTAGGGAAGCTGGCAGATTATTTTTTGTTGTTTGTTCCTGCTCCAGGGCATGTGATAGTTCCTACTTCTGGCCCAGAGGACCCAGAAATAGCCGAAGCTGGTCTAAGACTAAAAACAGAGAGGGAGGAAGCAGGTAAATGGGAGAGATGTTCTTCCCAAAGGGGATGATTTTTGATTTGTGTGGCATTTTAAATGCATGTACTTATCTTTTGCCAACTTGGCACTGCTTTTCACTGGTTCTGGAGGCTTGTGTAGACTTTCTACCACTCGGTCTCTTCTGATGTGAAAAACATGTCCCGAGCGTCACTGCTTGCGTCACCGCACATGCCATCCGATCCAGCCTGCAGGGTGCTGGTTTCTGCCGGGTCAGATCTGTCAACCTCTCACTGCTTCTGAACCACATCCCCCTCCCCCTGCCACTAAGTCCAATTCTGTGACTTCACCTTTGATGTTCAGGGCTCCTAGATTGTCATATATAATCGATTTACTTCTCTGGGTCTTTGTTATAAGAGGGGCTACACAAAGCATCTGACTATTCTGCCATCTTGGCCCCACCCCTACAAGAGACATTTTTCATCACATTCCTGAATCTGACACTATCACAGAAACTTATCTCTGAGAAAATGAAATAGGGATGAGGCAGTAGGCAGAACAAACCTGCTGGGTTGGAGTCCATTCTGATGCATAATGACCCTATAGGTCAGAGTAGAACTGCCTCATAGGGTTTTCAAGGAGCGGGTGTTGCATTTGAACTACTGGGCCAGAGTATATTTGGAGCACTGGTGGTGCAGTGGTTAAGAACTCAGCTGCTAACCAAAAGCTTGGCAGTTCGAATACATTAGCTGCTCCATGGAAACCCTATGGGGGCAATTCTACTCTGTCCTATAGCGTTGCTATGTGCTGAAATCAATTCACCAGCAATGGGTTTGGTTTTTTGGTTTACACGCCTACATAAGTAAAATTTGTCTTGAATCTCTAAACTTAATTCTAATGTGAGAATGAAATTGTAGCACTTCTCCATGAAGGTTTATCTTAAGTCATCAGGATAAAAACGAAACCCACTGCTGTCGAGTCGATTCTGACTCATCCTGCCCCTATAGGACAGAGTAGAACTGCCCGATAGAGTTTCCAAGGGGCACCTGGTGGATTTGAACTGCCGTCCTCTTGGTTAGCAGTCGTAGCACTTACCCACTGTGCCACCAGGGTTTCCTCGTCAGGATAAGCCTGTGCTGGTTTATTGGGTACCTTCAGGAATTCTTCATCAGTTATATTCACATTAAGAAGGAAAAAAATATCAGAAGGAACTTCATACATCTTCACCCTTCATTTCATGCAAGATTCAAGTGTGTCAGTGAGGATGGTTGTGTGAAATTGATCCCTGGCACTCAATACTTCTGGAGCATTTCTGTCATTTACTTGTTTCTTTTAATGCTTCTGCAACAAGGAACTGCTTGATAATCAGTATTTGGCAGTATTTGTTTTATTGTGTTTTCAAAATATTCTCTTATGTAAATATCTTGTTAATAGCTGGTAGAGATCTATGCATGTCTATAAATTTATTTCTGAATCTTGGAGAATTGACTCATCAAATGAAAATGATGCTATATATTATTATACATAACAAACATAAATATATGGGCTGTGTTTACATTTTGTTGGTGACGTTTTAAGCTTCTGTTCTGGTATCTCCTTTTTGTGACTGGTCTTCAGCAATATTCTCTATGGAACCTAGAATCTGAGCGTGTGATTCCAGGATTGCATTCGTTGCTATAGCATGTGCTTCCCAGTGGGTATTAGAAAGACATTTTAATGCTGATCATGGCCTATGAACAGCTCATCGGTGAATAGAGATGGCAAAAAATTTGTAAAATATCTGAATAGAAGAAAAAAATCATTTTTTGGACAAAAATCCATTGTGATACATCCTACAAAATTAAGTGAATATGCAGCACCTTGGTATGAAAATGGCATATTCATTACATTCCAGAATTTTCTGTTGCATGCCTTTATAATGCAGTGACATTTCTCAGCATTGTCATAGGATTGGTCTCTGCACTTAGAAAAATCAATTTTGCAAGCTTCATCTAATTAGTGAAACACTTGGTTTGCAATGTCTTTGAGGGCTAATGCGATGTGTTCTCCTGACTCGCTTGGTGCATGTTATGCCTTCTTTCCCTCAAGTTCTTCAGTTTGTAATGGAAATGTCTAGCTTGTTCCTTTTATGCCATTGTACCTTTGGAAGCAGATAACTTGTGTCCTAGATTTCACAGATGAAGAGGGGTTTTTGAATTTTGGACTTGGACTTGATTTAAGACTTTTTCAATGCTATGATGGGATGAGGAAACCCTGGTGGCGTAGTGGTTAAGTGCTACAGCTGCTAACTGAAAGGTTGGCAGTTCGAATCTGCCAGGCGCTCCTTGGAAACTCTATGGGGAAGTTCTACTCTGTCCTATAGGGTCGCTATGAGTCAGAATCGACTGGACGGCAGTGGGTTTGGTTTTGGTTTGTGATGGGATGAATATGTTTTCCATTTGCAAGAATGTGATTTTGGTGGGGCCAAAGGGTAGAATGTCATGGATTGAATTATGTCCCCCCAAAATGTGTGTATCAACTTGGATAGGCCATGTGAGGTTGTCCTCCATTTTGTGATGGTAATTTTATGTTGAGAGGATTAGGGTGGGATTTTAACACCTCCCTGATTTGAGATACAGGGAGTTTCCCTAGGGCGTGGCCTGCACCACCTTTTATCTCCCAGGAGATGAAAGGATAGAGAGTTGGGGACCTCATACTACCAAGAGTAGAGCATGTCCTTTGGACCCGGGGTCCCTGCGCCTGAGAAGATCCTTGACCATGGGAAGATGGAGGACAAGGACCTTCTTCCAGAATCAACAGAGAGAGAAAACCTTCCCCTGGAGCTGATGTCTTGAATTTGGACTTGTAACCTACTAGACTGTGAGAAAATAAATTTCTCTTTGTTAAAGCCATCCACTTATGGTATCTGTTGTGGCAGCACTAGGTGACTAAGGCAGCGATGATTTTAGCTTCTGTTTTGGAGTTTCCTTTCTGTATCTGGTCTTCAGCAATATTCTGTGTGGCGCCTAGAATTGTACTTGTTGCTATAGCATGTGCTTCCCAATGTGTATTAGACATTTTAATGCTAAATCATTGCCTGAATGTGTTTTAAGAACAGCTCATCAGTGAGTAGAGGTGGCAAAAAATTTGTAATGTAACTGAATATTAGAAAAAACATCAATTGCTTTTGGACAAAAAAAATCTATTGTGATACATCCTACAAAATTAAGTGAATGTGCAGCACCTTGGTATGAAAAGGGCATATTAATTTCATTCCAGAATTTTCTGTTGTATGCCTTTGTAATGCAGTGACGTAATGGCAGCATTGTCATAGGATTGGTCTCTGCACTTAGAAAAATCAATTTTGCAAACTTCACATAATTAGTGAAACACTTGCTTTGCAATGTCTTTACCAGTATGATTTTTTAGATTTTTTAAGCTAGCAAATGTGATAAATCACCACACAGGTTTTCTATCTGTTGGAGATACGGATCTTTAAACAATCCTTAGCTGGCCTGTATGAGAAGGCTCAGAAGTGGAATCCACAGACAAAATCAAATATCGAGCTATACTTATTTCACTGACAGTAGTTGATTGAACTTCATCACTTATCAAGATTATAAATTTTTTACACATTATTTTAGAATTATGGGATGGATTGCCCTTTCCTGTGTTACCGTGTTTTGAGATGTGACTTGCTAAAAATAGATCAAATGAGCAGCAAGTTGAAGCCAACTTTAAAATTTTCCATTTCGTGGGGACCCAAAGACTTCATTTCTTTTTCACGAAGATAGTCCACTTTCAGTGATTGTTATGACAACAACGACACATTACAAAATGGCTTTTCAATACTGATGTTCATTAATTTGTGATTCCAGTTCATAAATTAAGCCAGAACAATGTGTTTGGTTTAAATATGATAACATAATCTCTGTGAATTGAACTATTTTCATGTTTACCGATCCTATTCAATTTGCACCAATTGCTAAATTCATCTGTAACAATTCGAGAATTAAATGAGGATGACGGGTTTGTTTGTTTGGTTAGTAGGTTTGCAAACAAAGCAGTACACAGAGCTGACTGATGGAGATTGCAGTAGCCACTCCCTCTTATAATTTTCATCATTAACTTTGCACTCTAGAAAAAATTCTGGCTGCAGAACTTTGTTTACCGTCCAGGAATTTTCAACACGAATTTACAAGTGGACAACTGTGATGTTGACAATCACTTGGGCCTCTTTTGATCCAGTAATTTACTTCATTAGAAGAAAATTATTCCACAAGGCAGGATCTGCATTTCTGTTATTTATGGGGTCTGCAGATGTGACAATTTAATATTCTTAGTTTCACTTTCTAGATCATTACTAATTTCTTTTTTTTTTTTACTACAGCAAGAAATGGATGCAGAATTTGGAACAAATTCTGTTATATTTGTATTGCCATCGTTAATTTCAGCACTAGTGGTACTAGTAGGATGATTCCCACCCATTAAGCACGTACCTTTAATGGAAGAAGTCTCTGCTGATTTATTACATTCTAAAAACGAATTTTGGAATAGTCTTTAGGGATTCACAGATCATTTTCTTTTTATCTTCTGCAGGCTTCCATTTTTGCACTGCACTTAGTTATTGCCGTTTCATTTTGCCTGGATTGAAAATTATGTCACTTTTTAAATTTGATTCTGCCATAACAATAAATTTGAATAATAGAAAATAAATTTATAAAACCAGAAGTTTATAAAATGAAATTTACTTTAGAATTTAGACATTAACACAAAAAAATTTATATTTGAAAATTAAATAACTCATTGCTGTGGATTAAATTTTAACTAACAGTGACCCTATTGGACAGAATAGAACTGCACAGTAGGGTTTCTAAGGAGAGGCTGGTTGAAACCTTTTAGTTTCAGCCAGGCTTTTAACCACTCTTCCACCAGGGCTACATTTGAAAATTAGTAAGTAAAAACGTTAATTTGGACCATGAGATTTTGTTCTTCAGGTCTTAGATAGTCCAAAGAAATAGTACATGATATCCTTCTCCATGGACTAATTCCTTCTGAAAACAGGTCCAAAGTATGTAGGATGTAGTCTAGCCATTTTGCTTCTAGGCTAGGGTACATTCTGGTTATACTTCTTTCAGGATAGATTTTTTCGTTCTTTTGGCAGTTCATGGTATATTCAGAATTCTTCACCAACACAATTAAAAGGCATCAATTCTTCTAGAGTCTTCCTTATTCATCGGCCAGCTTTCCCACACATACGAGGCCACTGAAAACACCTTGGCTTGGATCAGTTGCATCTTAGTTTTCAAGGTGATGTCTTTGCTTTTCAACACTTTGGAGGTCTTTTGCACCGATTTGCCTGATGGCAGTGCATCTTTTGATTTCTTAACTGCTGTTTCCATGGGTGTCGATTGTGGATCCAAATAAAATGAAATCCTTGACAACTTCTATCTTTTCTCCGTTAATCATGATGCTGCTCATTGATCCAGTTGTGAGGATTTTTGTTTTCTTTATGTTGAAGTGCAATCTCTACTGAAGGCCGCGGTCTTTGATCTTCATCAGTAAGTGCTTCAAGTCCTCTTATCTTTTAGCAAGCAGGGTTGTGTCATCTGCAAAATGCAGGTTGTTAATGAGTCTTCCTCCAATCCTGATGTCGTGTTCTTTGTATAGTCCAGCTTCTCAGATTATTTGCAGATTAAATAAGTATTGTGAAAGGATACAACCCTGACACACACCTTTCCTGACTTTAAACCACGCAGTATCACCTTTTTCTGTTTGAACGTCTACCTCTTGATCAGGTTCCTCATCAGCATAATGAAGTGTTCTGGGATTCCCACTCTTCGCAATGTTATCCATAATTTGTTATGATCCAAGCAGTCAAAGGCCTTTGCATAGTCAATAAAACACAGGTTTAAACATCTTTCTGGTATTCTCTGCTTTCAGCCAGAATCGATATGACATCAGCTGTGATATCCCTTCTTCCATGTCCTCTTCTGAATCCTGCTTAAATTTCTGGCAGTTCCCTATTAATGTACTGCTGCAGCTGCTTTTGAATGATTTTTAGCAGAATATTACTTGCATGTGATATTAATGATATTGTTTGACAATTTCCACATTTGGTTGGATCACCTTTCTTAGCAATAGGTGTAAATATGGATCCTTTCCAGTTCATAGGCCAGGTAGCTGTATTCCAAATTTCTTGGGATTAGACAAGTGAGTGATTCCAGTGGTGCATCCATTTGGTGAAACATCTCAGTTGGTATTCCGTCAATTCTTGGAGGCTTTTTTTTCTCACCAATTCCTTCAGTGCAGCATGGACTTCTTCCTTCAGTACCATCGGTTTCTGATCATATGCTACTTCCTGAAATGGTTGAAGGTCGACCAATCCTTTTTGGCATAGTGACTGTGGGTATTACTTTCATCTTCTTTTGATGCTTCCTGCGTCGTTTAATATTATACTCGTAGAAACCTTCAGTATTGCAACTCAAGGGTTGAATTTTTTCTTCAGTTCTTTCAGCTTGAGAAATGCTGAGTGTTCTTCCGTTTTGGTTATCCATCTCCAGATCTTTACACATGTCATTATAATACTTTTTCTTCTCAAGCCACCCTTTGAAATCTTCTGTTCAGCTCTATTACTTCGTCATTTCTTCCTTTCACTTTAGCTACCCGACATTCAAGAGCAAGGTTCAGAGTCTCTTCCGACATCCGTTTGGTCTTTTCTTTCTTTCCTGTCTTTTAAAGGACCTCTTGCTTTCTTCATGTGTGATGTCCTTGATGTCATTCCCCAACTCACGTGGTCGTCAGTCGTTAGTGTGTAACATGTAAAATGTATTCTTGAGGTGGTCTCTAAATACAGGTGAGATATACTGAAGGTTGTACTTTGGCCCTTTTTGACTTATTCTAATTTTCTTCAGTTTCAACTTGAACTCCCATATGAGCAATTGACAGTCTGTTTCACAATCGATCCCTGGCCTTGTTCTGACTGATGATATGAGTTTTCCCATCTTCTCTTTCCACAGATGTAGTCAGTTTGATTCCTGTGTATTCCATCTGGTAAAGTCCACGTGTATAGCTGCCGTTTATGTTGGTGAAAAAAAAATAGTTGGATGAGTCACTGGTCTTGCAAAATTCTTTCATGAGATTTCTGGCATCATTTCTATCAGCAATGCTGTATTTTCCAACTACTTTTCCTTCTTTGTTTCCAACTTTAACATTCTAATGACCAGTAATTATCAATGCATCTTGATTGCATGTTTGATCAATCTCAGGCTGCAGAAGTTGTTTAAAATCTTCAATTTCTTTGTCTTTGGCATTAGTGGTTGGTGCATAAATTTGAATAGTCATATAAACTGGTCTTCCTTGTAAGTGTATGGATATTAGCCTATCAGTGACAACATTGTACTTCAGGCTAGATCTTGAAATGTTCTCTTTGATGATTAATGTAACGTCATTCTTTTGACTCTGGTGGAATATCCGTGTTTGTAAGACTGCTCAGAGACTGTTTCACCAGAGAGTTTTCTGGTACTGCGATATCTACCACTAATCTCTGTGATCCCTGTGAATTGGCAAAATAAGAATAGTGCTATAGATTTCTTCCAAATACAGAAAACATAATTATGAAAATGTTCTTGCTATTGATTATGTTCTTTATCAATCCGTTCTGATGGGATTTTTGATACTTCACTCGAAAAATGAGTCCAAGGTACTGTGATGTGATTGTTTACTTCGTGTGGCCTTTCTAGCCATGGTCTTATAACATCTACCCTGGTACTTGGGCAGGACTGTGTGATAGGGTAATTGTGGCTCACCAAGGGGATTGTTTAGTTTTCCCTTCAAAGAGAACCAGTTCCAGAGCAAAGAGGAGGATTCAACTCCCATCAAGGAAGAACAGCCAGGAGCTGAGCATATATTATGGACCTGAGATCCCTGCACTGAGAAGCTCCTAGAAGCAGAGACTGAGATAGAGAGAGGAAGCTGTAACCCTGAAGACGGTAAGATGCCATGGCAGGAGAGACCAAGCAACAGGGACCCGGCTATAGGAGATGATGGCCCAGGGAGAAGGAAAGCTGAGTGCCTTTGGAGAGAGGCCCAAGGCCAGGCAGAGGCACACCTATGAGCACAGGAGGGGAGAGGCTGTCCCAATAGAAGAACTGTATTCTGAGTGTCTTTGAGCCTGAGTTATAACTGTTACTTCCCTAATAAACCCCATAATCATGAATATGGACTGCGAGCTCTGTGTGGCCGTTGCAATGAATTATTGAACCCAGCAGAGAAGTAGGGAGTGCTGTGTGAGGGACAGTTGGTGTCAGAGTTAGTGAAGATGGTGGAGAGAGGATAGTTTTTTCACCAATGCCTTCAATGCAGCTTTGATTTCTTCCTTTTATACCATCAGTTCTTGATCTTATGCTACCTCTTGAAATGGTTGAAAATTATCCAGTTCTACTGCAGTACTATATTAATATCAGACAAATTATACTTCAGAAAAAGGAGTATTATTGGGAATAGGTAGGGACATAACATAATAAAGGTTCACTTCTCCAAAAAGATACAACCATCCTAAATGTGTACATATTTAACAACAGGGCTCCAAAATACAAAAACTAATAAATCTGAAAGGGGACATGGACAAATACGCATTTGTAATTGGTATCAGTACTTTTCTATCAATAATTAATAGAGCCCTGCTAGTCGAAGTCCAAAGCATCTGTATGAACCACTCATGGATGTCTATGTGTCTGTGTATGTATATAGTATAAAGACAAGTAATACAGAAATAAACATAGAGTCCTTGGGAGGTGCAAACGGTTAATGCATTCAGCTGCTAACCAAAATGTTGGAGGTTTGAGTCCACCCAGAGGCACTTCGGAAGAAAGGCTTGGCGGTCTACTTTTGAAAAATTAGCTGTTGAACTGACACACTTGAGTGTCACTACTACTCTGACACACATGGGGGGAGGGGTCACCATGAGTCAGATCAGCTTGATAGCAATTGAATGATTTTTTTATTCATTCTGCCAGTGTTTGTCTTTTAATTGGTATCTTAGGCTGGGTTCTCTAGAGAAGCAAAACCAGTGAGATATATATATGTATGTATTTATATATAAATAGATTTATATCAAGGAAATGGCTCCCAAGGCTATAGAGGCTGGTAAGTCTCAAGTCCATGGGTCAGGCTGGTGGCTTCTCCTGACTCACATAGATGCAGGGACTGCAGAACTCAAGATCTGCAGGTCATACAACAGGTCTGTGGCTCACAGGCTGCAAAGGCTGACAAATCTCAAGATCGGCAGGTAAGCTGGCAGGCCGTGCCTCACAGACTGCGGAGGCTGATGAATCCCAAAATTGGAAGGTAAGCTGAGAGTTCGAGTCCCAAAAATTTGAGATCAGATGACGAGGAGCCAGCTGCAGGATTCAGAGTGAGCAAAAGCTCAAGAGCCTTGCCAGAAAGTCCACCTATATTGGATGCAGTCCACACCCCTGAGGAAACTCCTTTACATCTGATTGGCTACTCACAGCAGATCCCATCATGGAGGTAATCACATTATATCACATCTCATCATGGAAGTGATTGCATCGTTTTACGACTGCTAAACTACATCATAACTGCCAAAGCACTGAGAATCATGGTCCGACAAAGTTGACACACAACTTTAATGATCCCAATTGTGAATTTAATCTATTTATATTTAAAGCGATTAATGATAAGGAAGGACTTATATCTTCTACTTTGTAATAGTAGGTCATATACGTACTTTGTTTCTCATTTTCTTCACTACTGTCCACTTTTGTGTTTGACTGATTTTTTTTTCAAGTGTACAATTTTGATCCTCTCCTTGTTTCCTTTCCTTATATTTTTTAACTTCTTAGTGGTGAGCATGAGGATTACAATTAATATCTTATATTTATAACAATCTTCTTTTAATTAATACAAATTTAGCTTCAACAGTATAGAAAATTCTGCTTTTATTCAGCTCAGTTACCTCCCCTACTTACGTTGCTGGTACAAAAATTGCATCTTTATACATTGTGTGTCCATTAAGAGAGATGTGTAAGTATTTTTATGCATTCGTGCTTTAAATCATATATGAAAAAAAGAGAGGCGTGATATAAAAATATTACTGACTTTGTTTTATCTAAGTAGTTACCTTTACGGAGTCTTTGTTTCTTTTTATGGCTTCCAGTTACTGTCTAGTGTCCTTCCATGCCAGCCAGAATGATTCCCTGTAGCGTTTCTCATAAGGCAGTTCTGCTGCTAACACACTCCCTCAGGTTTTGTGTATCTGGGCATGTCTTAATTTCCCCTTCATTTTTGAAAGATAGTTTTGCTAGATATTGACATCTTGGTTCATAGTTTTGTTTCTGTATTTTTTTTCCAGTATCTTAAATACATCATCCCACTATTTTCTCATCTCAATGGTGTCTGATGAAAAATCAACAGTTAAACTTGTTGAGACTCTCTTCTTGTACATTAGGGTCACTTATCTCTTGCTATTTTCAAGTTTCTGTCTTCGTCTCTTGACATTTTGATTATGTCTCTCTGTGGATATCTATGTATTTATTGTCCTTTGAGTTTATTGAGCTTCTTGGATATCTAGATGACATTTGGGAACCTTCCAGTCATTACGTTTTCAAATATTCTTTCTGTCCTTTCATCTTTCTTTCCTTTCTGGGACTCCTTAATGAGTATATTGGTATGCTTGATGTTGTCCCGCAGGTCCCTTAGGCTCTGTTCATTTTCTTCATTCTTTTTCCTTTATGCTCCTCAGTTAGAACAATTTCAGTTGTGCTTTTTCAAGTTTACATTTTCCTGCTTTCTTGCTCAAATCTGCTGTTGAGCTCCTCTAATGAAAATTTTATTTCAGCTATTCTACTTTTCAGCTCTATAATTTCTATTTGGTTCTTTTGTATAATATTTCTTTATTAATATTTTCTACTTGTTCATGCATTCTTTTGGTTTCCTTTTTTTTTTGTCTATGGTTTCTTTAGCTCTTTGAGGAAATTTAAGACAATTGGTTTAAAATCTTTGTCTAGTAATCCCAATATCTGTGTTTCCTTAGGGATGCTTTCTGTTCATTCTCTTCTTTCTTTCTTCTTAACAAATGAACCATCCTTTTCTTTTTCCTTTTATGACTTAAAATAGTGTGTTGAAAACTGGATATCTTAAATATTATAATGTAACTCTGGAAATCAGAGTCCCTCCAGTCATTAGGGTTTGCTTTTTTTTTTTTTTAATTGTTGAGGACCAGTCATCCATTTGCTTAGTGATGTTTCCAAACTATTTCTGCAAAGATTGTATGTCTTCTCATGTGTGGACACTGAAGTTCTGTTCTGTTATGTCAGCAGTCAGTTCATGACCTGACAGTGATTTCTTTAAATGCTTGTAGCCAAAAAGAAAAAGGAACATTATCCCAGTCTTTGCAGATTGGCTCTGAACTGGGGTGTTCTTTCAGTGCTAAGCAAAAGCGCCTAAAACTCTGCCTTAGCCTTCACTTCCTGCCCCCGTGGAGCCCAAAGATCAGCCAGAGGTGCAAGCCTAAAGCTTTGTCAGGATCTTTATGAGCATGTCTTCATCCTTAGGCAAGAATATTGCACTCCAGATTCCTCAGTATATGTGGTAGCCCTTCAAAGCCCTTAAACCACCAACCATTGTCCTCTCAGCCCCCTTTTTTCCAAGCTTTTGGATGTCTCTGCTGTTTTCTCTGTCCTTCATCCTTTGACCCTGGAGGTAGGACCAATTCTTATACCTTCGTACTGCTCAGTTTCCATTACATCATACATTTTTTCTTATGTGCTGATGAGTCAATTCTGACTCATAGTGACTATAGGATGGAATAGAACTTCTCCAAAGGGTTTCTAAGGCTGTAATCTTTATGGAAGGAAATTGTCATATCTTTCTCCTGTGGAGTAGTTGGTGGATCAAATCAAAAGGTTTAACAGCTGAGTGCTTAACCACTGCACTACTGGGGCTCCTTTTGACATCATGCATCATAATAGATTTTTAACACACCCCTCAGAAACATAGAAGTCCATAAATTGTCAAGGGTACAGAAGATTTAACATGTATAAAAATACCAAATTGATATATGTGTATGTGTGTGTATTATCTAACCACTAAAGAATATACATTCATCTCATGCACATACATAGTGTTTATAAAAATTGACTGTATACTGTGTTATAAAGCAAGTCTCAACAAATTTCAAGAGTCTGCAATAATATAGAGGATACTGTGTAAGTACAGCATAATTAAAAAAAAACATATTAGAAAAAGAAAATACAAAATCTCCATGTGCTTGGATATTTTAAAATACTAGGCATTAAAAAAGACATCATAATGAAAATTAGAATATATTTTGAAGTGAACAATTATGAACATAGTGCATATAAAAATTGGTGCAGTACAGACAATATAATATAGGAAACTTATAGCCTTAAAAATATAATTGGAAAGAACAAATTTTGAAAAATAAGTGAGTTAAACATCCATTCAAAATGTTGGGAAAAAAACAGAAACAAACATTCATAGGAATTTTTGTTTCTATTAATGATTGGATACATGCAACAGACGATCAACAAAGACTAAAGTTGATTCTTAGAAAATGCTGGTAAAATTGACAAACTTTAGGCAAGATTGATCAAGTGAAAAAGAATGAAGGTATAAATAACGAATATCAGGAATTAGAAAGAAAATGACTACAGATCTTGCAGAACTTAAAGATAATGTGAGAATGTTATGAACCATATTAGCTAATAAATTTGCAAATTTAGGTAAAGTAGGCAAACGTATCATACCATGTAAGTTAATAACAACGATTCAAGAAGAAACAGGAAGCAAAAGTAATTCCACAATTGTTAATAGAATTGAATTAGAGCTCAAACTATTCTCAAAAAGAAAACTTCATGTCAGATGGCTTTTCCTGCAAATTCTGCCAAATATTCAAGAAATACTTCACAAATTCTTCAATATGAAATGAAATATATGCCCAAACTCATTTTATAAAGCTTGTAGAATGAATATTGATACCAAAACCTGACAAGAGCAGCACAAGATGGGAAAATTACAGGCCAATGTCACTGATGAACATAGATGCAAAATATAAAAAGAAATAGGCAAAACAAATCCAGCAATACTCTAAAGAAGAATATAGTATGACCAAGTTGGGTCTATCCCAAGAATTCAAGGTTAGTTTAACATTCAAAAATGAATCAGTATAATTTGCCATATGTACAGGAAAAATAAATGTGGTTATATTAATAGGTGTAATAAAATAAGTATTTGATAACCTCCAGCATCCACTCATGTTTTTTAAAAGAACATCTAGCATGCCATGAGACCAGAAGAACCAGAAGGTTCCCGGCTACTGTCACTGAACATTTTGATCAAAGAGTCCACAGCAAAGCCCTGATCAAAAGGGGGAAAATGCAGAACAGAATTTCAAATTCTCATGAACCCTAGACTTTTTGGAGCCATTGAGGGTGAATGAACTCCTGAAACTATTGCCGTGAGATAATCTTTAAACATTACACCAAAAGCATTCCCTTGAATCATCTTAAAACTGAAGTATAAAAAAGAAAACACCATACTGTTGCTGTTGAGTTGATTCTGACTCAGAGACCCTATAGGACAGAATAGCACTGCCCCATAGAGTTTCCAAGGTGCAGGTGGTGGATTCAAACTGCTCTTCTTTTGCCTGGCTACCGTATCACTTAACCACTGTGCCACGAGGGCTCCAGAACATTAGCTACTTAACTAATAAAAATGGTCTACCTTGAGCATATGCTCTTTTAAGAACTGTCTATATGGCATCAGATTGACAACAGCTACTGAAAAGATTAGATAGGAACCTTAAGGAGCAGTGGGTTTATGCTAATGACAGAGGAACTACTCAGAAAAGGAGGGTGAGAATGGTTGCACAACTTGAATGTAACCGATGTCATTAAATTGTACAGGTAGAAACTGTTAAGTTGGTGTATGTTTTGCTGCATATATTCTCAACCACAAAAAACACATTTACAGGTAATAATTAACAAAAAATGTCAAGGACAGCTAAATATTTTGAAAATAAGACAGAGTTGCATGTGAGGGAATGAGTGGGGTGAGCTGTTTTAGATTAATAGTTAGTAAAGGCTTATGGGATCAGGATATTTGAGGAGATAACTGACCTATATCAAAGGAGAGAATAGCTGTATGAAGTTCTGGAGGGAGGATATTGCCAATAAAGGAAAGAGTTGTTTCTGAGGCCCTTAAATAACCAAGTGTTCTGGCATGTTTTGAGGAAGCTCAGGAAATAAGTCATGGCTAGTGTGGAGTGAACCGAGGGAAGACTGTTAGGAAATGAGGTTAGTATGGTGGGCAAGCCCCGCATCATGAAAGACCATGGGAAGGATGTGGGAATTTTTCCTAATTGCCATGAGAAGCCACTGAGGTGATGCTGTTATGTAGACTGTAAGAGGGAAGATCGGTGGCACGGAGTCCAGTTTTAACCAAGAGATGATGGTGGCTGTAAGGTGGAGGTAGTGAGAAGTGGATAGAGTCAGGATTTATGTTAAGGTAGTGCCAAGAGTCCAGAATATGTGTCAATGGATTGGATGCAAGATTTGAATAAAGGAGAGAAATCAAGGATGATTTCTAGGTTTTTGTCCTGAACAACCCAGAGGATAGTGAGAACATTTGCTGAGATAAGGAAGACTGGGAGGTAGATAAGACACTTGGACGAAGAATTTTATTTGAACCACATAAAGTTTGAGATGCCTAGTAGACATTCAAGGGAAGATGTGAGGTCAGCCATTGGTGAAGGAACAACAGGGCAGAGTATGTAAATGAGGGTATCCTAGGGCTCAGGTGGAATTGACTGCCATGAATTGGCTCAGATAACCTAGATAGTGAGAAGTAATGAATGATGTTACTTAAACAGGGCATGGAAATCAATGAAAAAGGTTTGGGAGTGGCAGGGAGGCTAAGGTAGAGAAGTTTCTCTCTTCCTAAACCTGATTGGCTGGATTTGAAGACATCATAAGTTCGTGTATGAGAAATATCCAGCAAATTACCAGTTGATTTAATAAATTGATAACAAAGTCCACCTTTCAGCCAAAGATTGAAAAACAAACAAACCAATTGCCATCCAGTGAATTCTGACTCTTAGCAACCCTCTAGGACGGAGTAGAACTACCCCATACGGTTTCTAAGGAGCAGCTGTTGGATTCAAACAGCAGACCTTTTGGTTAGCAGCTGAGCTCTTAACCACTGCACCACCAGGCTCAAACCAAGAATAACACAGATGAGGAACTTACTCCTTAGTTCAATCAAGTATGTAGATATTCAAATTTGTGATTTTGGAGATTCCCCCTCTTTTTTTTCAAAGTGGGGGGCATTGAGATGGAGGATTTTCCTATGACCACCATCCTAAGGGATTTAATTAACCCATAGTTGAGACATTGTAAACATCTCAAGAAATTATTACCTTTGAGAAACTTGAGGGTGAGTAGGCATATCACCTGGCTCCTCTTAAACTCCTTTTAAAAACCTGACTTGAAGACTCACCTGCCTTTTTGAATAAGTGCCAGCTTGAATAGGCAGGGTTCAGGGAATTGCCAACCAAAGGTATGGTTTCTCCAGAGGCCTCCAAGGGGTGTAAAAGAAGAGTGGAGCCAGACCCCGCGCTTGGGACACACCCTTGGTAGGAAATATTTGAGTGTGTGTGTGGTGAGGGGAGCACTCGGTGTGGGAGAGTGGGGTGGGTGGGTAATAGGGAAATGCCTGTTTTTTTTTTTTTTTCTGGTTTTAAGAAACAGTTTTTTACTTTTTTTTTTTTTTTAATTACAACGAACAGTTCAGTGGAGACATGTTCCTTATCTGCAGGGGCTAGTGGAATTGCTGATAGCTGAGAATGTAGCCTGCTCCCCAAGTGCGAGTTGGCATTTTGGAGAGAAAACTTGATATTTGGAGCACTGACTGGCACTGCGTTTTCTAAATAATTAAGGGTGGTGGGGTGGTGGTGCAAGAAAGAGGATGGTCTATGAACACTGACCCTGGAAAATTAACTCCCGAGTGTGTGGGTTGTGGATAACAGGAAAAGAACATCACCCGCAAATGACAGCAGTGCCTTTATTTATTTATTTATGCTTCTTTTTAGTTCTGAGTTGTTTTTAAGCCACAAATTAATGGGGCCACCATGAGTTTTCAGAGAATGAGTTTTACAAAAATCTAAGTGTTTTAAATATTGCAAGGATTTACTTATATATGCTGTATATGAGAAAAGTCCTTCCAGTTACAGGGAGGAGAAAGAAAGTATATTCAGGAATTAAATTTTCACAGTTCTCTGAATTCTTATATTTCTCTTGTTGTCCATTTTTCTTTTTTTGTCCTTCATCCACCCCTTCCACCTTGACCCACTGTCTTCATCATCTAGTGCTGCCGTAACAGAAATACCATGAGTGGATGGCTTTAACCAAGAGAAATGTAATACCTCACATTAAAGTAGGCTAATAGTCCAAATTCAAGGCATCAGGTCTAGGGGAAAGCTTTCTCTCTCTTTCGGCTCTGGAAGAAGGTCCTTGTCCTTAGCCTTCCCATGGTCAAGGAGCTTCTCAGGTGCAGGGACCCTGGGTCCAGAGGACATGCTCTGCTCCTGGTGCTGCTTTCTTGATAGTCTGAGGCCCCCAACTCTCCGCTTGCTTCCCTTTCCTTTTACCTCTTGCGAGATAAAAGGTGGTGCAGGTCACACCACAGGGAAAGGTGACCTGAGTGAGGGTGGTGTTACAATCCCACCCTAATCCTCTTACAGTAAAATTACAATCACAAAATGAAGGACAACTAGGCAATAGTGGGAATCATGGCCTAACCAAGTTGAAACACACGTTTTTTAGGGTCATAATTTAATCCAAACCAAATCAAACTTGTCACCATCAAGTTGATTCCAACCCATAGAGACCCTAGTTGATATTAACTCATAGAGACCCTATAGCATAGAGTAGAACTACCTCATAGAGTTTCCAAGGTCTAGTTGGTGGATTCGAACTGCTGACCTTTTGGTTAGCAGCTGAGCTCTTAACCACTATGCCACCAGGCCTCCTCTTGATCCACAGTCCACCCTAATTCACCACTGTGTTAGAAAAAGGCTTTGCTATTCTGAAATAAGAACTTTTTACTATACTTTTGTGTTCGTGGTTGCTTTTGGTATGTCTTTAAGCACTGAACAGTTAACTCATACCCATTAAAAACCCATTGCCACTGAGTCTATTCCAACTCATAGCGGCCCAATAGGGCAGAGCAGAACTGTGCCATAGACTTTCCAAGGAGTGCCTGGTGGATTTGAACTGATGACCTTTTGGTTAGCAGCCATAGCTCTTAAACAGTACACCACCAGTGTGGGAGGGGTTTAATTGATAACATGATGTCTGGGCTCCAAGGGAGATGGAATGGATGTGCAGGAGAAGGGCATGCAGAGTCAGCCTGTATAGTCCCCTGAACTCTGTTCAAGATCATAACACACCTCAGTAATCACTTGAATCTAAACATACAACTTTAACAGTTGATATAAATGACTTTACACATGAATTTTGGAACGGAACTATTTCTCAATGGAAGTTTCTTCAACTAAGCTGTTTGTATTCCCTTAATAATTGTGAAAGCTAACATTTATTGTGTTCATTCTGTGTGTAAGGCCTTTTTCTAAGTGCCTTGTGTGTTTTATTTAACCTGCGTAACAACCTTTTGAATAAGACCCATTTTAGAAATGGGAAACTGAGGCAGTGAGAGGTAAAGTAACGTGCCCAGATCAACCAGCTGATAGATTGAGTTAGGATTTAAACCCAGGCAGTTTGTTTCAGAATTTGCTTATGTAATCACTGTACATGACAGCAGTGAGCCCTAGTGGCTGTGTGGCTAAAGAACTTGGCTGCTAACTGAAAGGTCAGTGGTTCGAACCCAACCGCCTCTCTGCAGGAGTCAGATGTGGCAGTCTGCTTCAGTGAAGACTTACAGCCTTGGAAACCCTATGTGGCAGTTTTACTCTGTCCTTTGGGGTCACTATGAGTTAGAATCGACTTGATGACAGTGGGTTTTGGCACATAATACTAATGTGCAGTGTATTCTGTATGCCGTGTATATGTTCAGAAACTAATTTTCCGAACATTTATGCCATATATAGATTACCAATCCAGTTGCCGTTGAGGAGATTTTCACTCCTGAGGACCCCGTGAGTTTTCAGAGTAGGACTGCCCTCCATACGGTTTTCAACAGCTGTGACCATTTGGAGGTAGATTGCCAGGCCTTTCTTCCAAGGCAACTCTGAGTGGATTTAAACTGCCAACCTTTCAGTTAGTAGCTGAGCACTTAACTCTTTGTGCTACCTCATACATATATATACTAGGAGGTTTTCCTCCTTATTTGTACTTTAACGTTTTTTAGACTGTTATGAATACATGTTCCTGGCAGTTAACTACATGCTAAAGAACAGAATAGGCACATGTAACCCTCTCTCACCTTCTCCCTCCCCTCTTTCACAGAGATGAAATGAAAAGGAATTAATGAGGACAGATTATTGGATTAGGGCCCATACTCAGGGCTCTAACAGCATGGGGGGTTTCTCCTGTCACTTCAGTTCTTGTTCAGGAATTGGCACCTGCTTTTTGTGAATCACAAAAACCAGTGCTTTATATCAAGCCATTTAGATTTGGGCTATGGAGCAGTGACTTAAAAAAATTAAATTTTATTTTCAGAGATTTTTTCTATTAATTGTTTACATTTATTTTAATTGTATATTCTGAAACCGCTACAAAAAGGCATGAAATAATTGTTTAAATTTTAATTCGTATGGGTCTAAATGTATGTTAAACTACCTATCGTCGCCGTCACAGTCGTTGTTATGTTTGAGCCGATTGTTGTGGCCACTTGTTACCAAGTATGACTTTCTTCTCCAGGGACCGATCTTTCCTGACAACGTGTCCAAAATATGTGAGATGAAGCCTCGTCATTCTTGCTTCTAAGGAATATTCTGGCTGTACTTCTTTCAAGACAGATTTGTTCATTCTTTTGGCAGTCCGTGGTATATTCAATATTCTTTGCAAATACCGTAATTCAGTGCCTTCAATTTTTCTTTAGTCTTCCTTATTCATTGCCCACCTTTCGTGTGCGTATGAGGCGACTGAAAGCACCATGGCTTGAGTCAGGTGCACATTAGTTTTCAAGGTGACATCTGTGCGTTTGAACACTTTAAGAGGCCTCTGGCAGCAGATTTGCCCAATGCAATGTGTCGTTTGATTTCTTGACTGCTGCTTCCATGGGTGTTTATTGTGGATCCAAGTAAAATGAAGCCCTTAGTGATGTCAACATTTTCTCCATTGTCATGATGTTGCTTATTGGTCCTGTTGTTAGGCTGTTGGTCTGTAGTCTTTGATTTTCTTCAGTAAATGCTTTAAGGCCTCTTCACTTTCAACAAGCGAGATTGTATCATCTGCATATCTCAGGTTATTAATGAGTCTTCCTCCAATCCTGACGCCTTATTCTTCTTCAGACAGTCCAGCTTCTCGGATTATTTGCTCAGCATACAGGTCGAATAGGTATGGTGAAAGGATACAATGGAGACGCATACCTTTCTTGACTTTAAACCATGCAGTATTCCTTGTTCTATTTAGATGACTGCCTCTTTTTCTATGTACAGGTTTCTCATGAGAACAATTAAGTGTCCTGGAAATCTCATTCTTTCCCATGTTATCCATAATTTGTTATGAGCTGGAGTAGGTCTCAGAAATAATGTGCCATTTCTTCCAGTTGGTTGTGCACGGCTGCCTACTTCCCTAGGTGGTATCAGGTAAGGCCTGTCTCAGAAACACTCCCCTCCTCACTAAGCATGATTCTTCACACTGCTCCATCTTCTTTCCCGTGTGTGTCTCCTGCCCTCCTCAGTGGCCGGGGAAAATGATAGTAGTCCACTATGAGATTTATTCTTTTATTATACTTTATTTTATCATTTGTTTTTATAACATAGTTCCGTTAAAATCAAGGGTAATAAAAATGTTTGTGTGATGGAAGTGGATAATCCCACCCATTGTGTCCATCTAAAGTTTCATGAGAAAACTGTGCCCACAACAGAGGGCTCCCACTCCTCTGGCTCACTGTATTTTCTCCTTGTTTATTTGCTCTTCCCTCTTTCCTGATGCATGCATGGGACCACTGAGCTTCAGGACTCCACAATTCTCCTTTTCATACCAGTGTTACTGTAATCTTGGGTTCATGGGCTGCCTTGCCACAGATTTACTCATTCTGTTTCTGTTAATTATTTCATTACTTAAAAATCTCTCATGAATTTTTCCAGAAGTACATTCTATTCCTCAAAAACTTGGAAGCAATGGGAAAGTATGCAATAAATAACAAGAAAACATACGTAATGCATAGAATAAATTATTAACGTTCCGATATGTCTGTTATCTTACTTACATTGGCATGTATGTGTATTAGAGTCTCTGGTTGATGCAAATGGTTAATATCTTGAGCTGCTGACAGAAAGTTGGAGTTCAGGTCCACCCAGAATTGCTGTGAAAGAGAGGTCTGGCAGCCTACTTCCGAAAACCCAAACACTGAAACCCCTATGGAGTACAGTTCTACTCTGGCACACTGGTGTCATCATGAATCAGAACTGACTCAGTGGCAACTGGTTTTATGTGTGTATTAGCACACACATTTATGTATATTAACACAGATATTATATCCTGATATTTTCGTTCATCATTAGTCTTTTCTCATGATAAATTTTTTTTGTTTTTTTTTAATGAGGGCATTAAATTACTTTATAATATTCTGTGTGCATGTAGTATATGTTTTTTAACGATTTGACTATAGTTGCAATAATAAATGTGCATGTTTCTAGTAATCTTCAACCTATACTTACATCTTTTTAACATACATCTCTGCCATTAAATCTCTTTGTTTAATTATTGTTTAACACTCTTTACGCCTAAGAGATGGTCTCAGAAGCAGCCCTGATCAGTTTTTCTCCCTCTTACTCATGAAGCCCCTTAATGTATCCCAAGGTATCAACTACGAAGGATTTTACGTACTTATCGTTTGTTTATTTTTCTTTCAGTCAGTATATTCCATGGGCCAGAAATAGTCTATGTTATGCAGATACAGTGGTGAAAGGTACACACTGTCCCTGTCCTCATGAAGGGGACAACCCAGTGCAGGTGGGAGGAGCACTGGGGAAATGCAGCTGAGAGCAAGGACAGACAACCCTCCAGGAACCACACTGGACTTCAGAGAGGCTTGTTGGCTGCTGTTCACCTGGCAGGCTTCTAGATACCCGAGTACCCTTGGGCTTGGTGCCTGCTCCTCTCTCTATTGACACCCTCCCTCTAGGATGCCTCAGTGAGTTCACTGCTGTCTATTTGTAGCTAAGGACCTGAGGTTTATACCTCCATCCATTCAAACTCCTCCTGGGTCCAGACTCATATATTGAAATGTCAGCCTAACTCTCTGTATTGACCTCTTTATGCATTATAATGATACATTCCTCATATGGCCATCATGAAAAGCAAACATGAAAGGAAAAGCACAGGAGTGCCTGGCACCAGTGTAGGTACTCAATGAACATTAGCTGTTGGTATTATCCTTGACATCCCCGTGTGGGGTGAAGTTTTATTACCTGACATCTCCATGTGAATATCTAACACCTACACCGTGTTATCTAGGCTATGAAACAATTCTTTGTTCCAGCCACTATTCTTTTCTTATCCATGAATTTCTCAAGGCTTCGGTGATGGGATTGTGTGTTTTTCCACACAATGGATGTGATTAGGAATGGTTGGCCAGGTCCTACACAATAAATTGCTCCAGCGTTCCTTTGGGTGACCATTGAGACAAGTTTCAGCCAACGAATGTAGCAAAGAATTGGAACCACTCTGAGCTGTTCATGCGAGTACTCTCAATCCAGAATATCTGGTAAATCGACTGTTAGGGATTGAATTGTGTCCCTCCAAAATGTATGTGGAAATCCTAACCCCTGTACCTGTAAATCTGACCTTGTTAGGAAAGAGGGGGCCTGCTTTTATTATGTGAATGAGGTCATACCAATGTAGGGTGGGTCCTAAGCCTAACTCTTCTTAGTTATAAAAGGAGCAGAATACACACAGACACAAACAGGTGAAAAGGAAGACAGACAAAGAAGACAGATGCTTCTAGAAGGCCAGGAACACAAATGATTGCTGGCATCTACTAGAAGCTGAGGTAGACAAGGAAGGACCTCCCACTACAGCCATGCCCTGAATTCGAACGACTACCTGCTAAACTGTGCGAAAATAAATTTCTGTTCTTTAAAGCCATCCAGTTGTGTTATTTTTTGTTATGGAGGGACTAGGTAACTAACACACATACCCGTTCTTATAAGTTCAGCCCAGTGCAGAATAATTTTCTTCCCTCCTTGGTCTAGACCACCCGAACCTGCTCTTTCCCTATCAGTGTCCTTTGCTTTCACCTAAGAGCTATGACAGAGTCAGCTCGATGGTGATGCATTGAAATTTCAATTTATTTTTTATTTATGATTACTATTAATTCCAGTATTTTCTACAGTTTTCAATGGAGACAGTCCTATAATCTATGAATAGCAGTTATACTTTTTCTCTTTTTGTACTAGCTTACACTTCCAGTGTTCAATGTTTAATAAAAGTAATGATAGAAGCACCCTTATTTTATTGTTTATTAATTTTAAAGAGAATGTCCCACACGTCACCATGAACTATCGTGCTAGTTGTAGTTTTCCATGTTCGGGAACTCCTTTTCTGTTCCATATTTGCTCCTAGTCCTTATCTCTCCGTGTGATTGGATTTTATCAACCTGCTTTGCCCCCATCTCTTGAGGTGAGCATATGTCTTCTCTTCTTTCACCTATGCATGTGGTGAATGAAATTACTAAATCTTTAACGTTCACTCAAATTTGTATGCCTACAATAAAACGCCTTGATCATGGCATGTTACGTGGTTTATCCTTTGTTGGATTTCCTTTGCTGGCATCTTACATAGGGTTTTGCATCTCAGTTACTGAGTGTGCTTGTCCTCTAACTCTTCTTCTACCATCCTTCTCTAATTTGTTATCATTTTTAAACTAGCCTTAAGGATCAAGTTAGGGGAGTATCTCATGGTTTTCTAATCTCTGTTGACTATGTACAAGATTAAAATGACTGTTTCTTGCATGTTTGCTGGAACCTGACTGGAAACGATCTAGGTCTGCCGTTTTCTTTGTAGGGAGATCTTGAACTACTGACCCATTTTATTTAGTGGTTAAAGGCATCTTCTGGTGCTAATTTACTTAGAAAAAATTCTGATGCATGTTCTAGGTTGCTCGAATCTCATCTTCAAATATTGATTATCAGGGCTTGTAGCCTCATGGAAGGCAATTCATCAATCCCAGATTTCCCCAAAGTCAGGCTCTGCAACTCTTCCCGGTACCAAATTCCCTCATTTAAGACTTATTTGCAAAGAGACAACAGTATGCTATCTGCGCAGTTGTTTATCCACAACCTTCTTGAGTCCATAATGTGAGGATATAGTCTTCTAATACTTTTTTTGTAATTGTTCTCTTTCTTATTTTTTTTTTTCCTTTTTTCACTGCCAATACCCCTGCCCCCCGCCAGTCTAGTAGTTTTAAAGTTGTGCGTTTCAGGTTCAAGTCTGTAATCCAACTGAGCTTCTGTGTGTGCTGCATGTGTGCATCAAAAGAACACGCTTCTAGAAGCAGAAAGCAGGCAGTGCGACTGTTGGGTGGTTGGCGGGGGAGGGGGAGGGGAGCTGCTGCTCAGAGAGGGCGCCCGAGGGAGGCAGGAGATGCCGGGCTGCCGGCCGCAAGCCTGCAGGCTCCAAGGAGGCGGAACCCGCGTGCGCCATGAGCCTTTTGAGACAGGCCCAAGCCCACCCAGCCGGGTGCTAACCTCGCATCCGCCAGGCTTGCAGGTTCCACCAGGACTAGGGGAAGCCTAAGGCCAAGGAGGGCAAGGTCTAGGGTCTGGACCTGAGAACTGGTTCTGCCACTTGTGATCGCAGCGCTTATGCTGGAAAGGAGGGCAGGAAGCATATCGCAACGTGTGTCCGGACGATGACCCAGAAGGGGGGAGTTGTGGTCACCCACGGACTCTGGGTCTGCATATGGAGGCCCCCAGGGTGCAATTCCAGGAGCAGAAGGCAAAGCCACAGAGGCCAAAGTGCACCTCGCCGATGCTTCCCAGGGGCATTTCCCCAAATATGGGGAGCAGTCCCTCCTCTGGGCTAGGGACTTTGTTTCCTCCATTGTCATCACTGACTGTGAGCAGACTCTAGTCTATGCAGACTAATGAGGAGTTATCAAAATGAGCTCCAAACTCCGGATTTGAGTTAAGGATCATAAATTAACACAGAGAAATACGACTTTAGCAATAAGTGACTGTTTGAAGCCCAAGTTGCCTTAAAACACGGAATTTCAGTCTTTCAGCTCCTCTGCTAATCTAGTGACTAAGAACAGGATCTCACTGGAGCTCAAAGATGTGGGGCACTGGGAATACTCTGGGTCTGTCTGCTCACGGCTGATTGCCTGATCCCAGTTTTATTATACAGCTTAAATACAGACCAGAAGAGGAGTTTGGGGCTTGACACCTGACATCTTAACACCAGTTCCTGTTTCTTGAGGAAGGAAGAGGTAAAATAAATCAGCATTTACTGTGTCCTTCTCCATCCCCGGAAGTCTTCATGAAGACCCTCTCAGGTAAGGATTGACAGGGAGTGGCTTGGTTTACTATTCGACTTTGTCCTTCAGTCACTTTGTTTATGTCCTGCATGTAAACTATTATGCATTGACAGAAGCATTCTAATTCTTATGCAGAATGACTAGACCTGCTGCAGAATGACTATATTGTGCCTCCCTTGGGCACCCCTGTCTGCGCAGCACCCCCCACCCCCAACTGCCCAACCGCCTCTCTCCTGGCATTCTGCTTCTAGAAGCATGTTCTTTTGATGCAGAGATGCAGCACACACAGAATCCCACCTGGATTACAGACTTGAACCTGAAGACCTTATGCAGAATGACTATTTATGAACCCCTAAGCTTAGTACTAAAGCAGGTACTTACTCCTCAGAGAAGGCCCTGGGGGAGGTTGACACCTGCATTCCCCAGCGCTCCTGCTGCTCTAGAAGTGCCTGAAATGCCTCTCTGGGAAAGGCCTTCAGATTAGGCTCATGGCCCACGTGGGAATTCAGGCCTATTTTTCTGTTAGAACATCTCATTTCGCTCTGAAAATTTTATTATCCAGTTTATTCACCAGACATGAGTACAGACATCTCATATTTTCAAAATAATCCCATTCTCTAATACTAATTTGCCACCAAGAGTATATTCCAAAGTGTTTCCAATAGGCTAGCAAGTCTTTCCAAAGAGGGGAGTCCTGCACCATGTTGTGCAGTGACAGCAGGGTTGGCATAATATGTTTACCCAGATACCTACCACTTTTTAAAAATTTTTTATTGTGCTTTATTTGAAACTTTACAGAGCAAATTACTTTCTTGTTCAGCCATTTATACACAATTGTTTTGTGACATTGGTGGCAATATTCATGATGTGTCAATATTCTCTTCTATGCTCCGGTTCCCCGTTTCCATCCGCCATGATTCCTGTTCCGTCCTGCCCTCTTTTCTGTGCTTTTGGGCAGGTTTTGTACTTTTGGTCTCATACACACAATTGAACTAAGAAACACTTTCTTCACGTGTGTTATTGTTTGTTTTATAGACCTGTCTAATCTTTGGCTGATCGGCAAACTTCAGAAGGTACTTTCGACTTTGTTGCTTTCCATAACTCCTGAAATTCCAAGTCTACCACCTGAAGAACTTCCTTAGTGTTTCATTTAGAACAAGTCTGGTGGCGATGAATTCTCTTAAGCGTCCTTCACCTGAGAATGTCAATATTTTTCCTTTACTCATGAAAGAAGTAACAGCCTATAGAACACTGGGTTAATGTTTCTTTTCTTTCAGTGTTGAAAAAATGTTGTTTTCACAGCCTTTTGGCCTCCATGGCTTCTGATGATGAATACGGAGTCATTCCAATTGTTTCTCCTGTGTGAGATGAGTTGTTTTCTCTCTAGCTTCTTTGAAGATACTTTCTTGGTCCTTGTTATTCCACAATTGACAGTGAGGCATTTGGGCGTAAAATTATGTGAGTTTAACTTGCTGGAGTTTGCATAGCTTCTTGAATCTGTAAGTTTATGTCTTTCAACAAATTGGGAAAGTGTTCAGCCAGTATTTCTTCAGATACTTTTTTCTACACCACATATTTTCTCTACACCTTATGGAATTCCAATAAATAAATGTTAGATATTTTTGGATTTTTTTGAGGCTCTGTTCATTTTCTTTTCAATATTTGTCCTCTGTTTTCAGATTGGATATTTTCAATTGAACTATTTTCATCTCATTGATCCTTTTGTCTGTCAACAGCATTCCGCTGATCAAGTGAATTTTTTATCTCTATTTTTCCTGTCTAAAATTTTCATTTGTGAATGGTTTCTATGTATTTTTCTATTTTTCTAAGGTGTGCCTGTTACTTCTTTGAGCGTGGTTAAAGTAGCTTTTTAAAGTTTTTGTCTATGATTCCAAGACTATGTCTTACTTCAATCTTACAGAAAATGTTGATGTTGTTTGTTTTAGCAATCACTTGACCCAGTTATGTTCAGGCTGCAGGTTCTTTCCCAACTTCTGGATGCTGTGGCTCAGATGTCAGTTCAGATTTTGAAGACTTTGCAATGATATTTGGATGTAATCTATGGGAGTGTCACTCAGTCTGGGACCTTGTTGGTGTTCTAACCCATAATGCAGTTCTCAAAGGATTGATCTACTTCTTGGGGTCAGAGCAAAGCATATGCAACTATGGGAGTGGAGGGGGGTATGAAAAACAACTTTATGGTATCCCTCTCTTGAGCCGCCTGGTCTCTGTCTCTCTGAGGCTCTCTGATGTCTGAGCAGCTACCTTCCTGGTCCACTGGCAAGAATGTTGGGGCTTTAATCTCTTCATTCTGCCGTGCAATTAAGTGACTGGGTCTGCCTATGAGGCCAAATAACGGTAAGATGGAGAAAATGTAACAGAGATTCCTCTATATTATTTGGTCCTTATATACTTAGGTCAGAGAGAAGGCACACTGTTTCTGGTGATACTTCCAAACAGGTATGGAGAAAAAGGCATTAACAGGTCGATAGCTGCATACTAGGTGTTACGGATTAAACTCTGTCTTCCCAAAATGTATATATCAGCTTGAATAGGCCATGCTTCCCAGTATTGTGCGATTATCCACCATTTTGTCAGCTGGTGTGATTTTCCAATGTATTGTAAATCCTACCTCTATGATGTTAATGAGCGAAGATTTGAAGCAGTTATGTTAAGGAGGCAGGGCTCAATCTACAAGATTAAGTTGTGTTTTAAGTCAGTCTCTTTTGAGATATAAAAGAGAAAAGAGCAGAGAGACAGGGGGACCTCAGTGCCACCAAGAAAGAAGTGTCAGGAGCAGTGCATACTTTGGACCTAGGGTCCCTGTGCTGAGAACCTTCTTGTCCAGGGGAAGATTGGTGACAACGACCTTCCCCTAGGAGTGACAGAGAGAAAAAGTCTTCCCCTGGAATTGGCACCCTGAATTTGGACTTATAGAGCCTCCTGGACTGTGAGGGAATAATTTTCTTTGTTAAAGTCATCCATTTGTGGTATTTCTGTTACAGGAGCACTAGATATCTAAGACACTAGGTACCAGGAGATGTCCATTTCCCAGCTCTTTCACTCCCAGGGCCACTATGACTAAGTAGCCATTGCCATAAATCCATGTGAGCAGACTATTCTGATTACTGCTTTGACTCTACTGTCTGTTATGGTAACCACACACACCTTGTCTTTGTTGATTGAGTGCCACCACTTGGCTGCTACCACCACGGGGTCCAGTCAACTGCATTGTAGTTAGGTGTCTTAATTCAGTTAGGGCAGTTCTCACTGTGGACTCTTACTTACATAAAATAGCAACCACAGAAGTCTTCAATAATGCTGGGGCTTGCTTCCCAAATTTGTACCTCACCGCTATGGTACAAAGAGAGCCCTCTGGGCACTCCGTGTGTGGATCTGTGGGTCCAGCCTAATAAATCCATTCTAACCTGCCAGTTTCCCTCAGCCTTTGGTTACCTTCTCCTACAGTATACAATGGCAGATCTGCCATTTCCACTTGATTTATTGTAGGCCACCACTTAATCCATGCTTCAGTAAACCAACCAAATAAACTATGAGATCCTTTTCTAACCTCTGAAGCTGAAACACTGAATGAAGAATCTATGCTTCCTGGGTCTATATCAATAAACTCAGACTAATCCACCTTTATGTCGCTTGCACCATTATCCCACACCCATAATAGCCATTCCCACACATATTCACCAGGTTTCTGTATGTATGTATGTATGTATTAGAAAAATCAAGCAGTTCTTTTGGAGTTTAGCATACTTTCTCTTGGGTCACACTTCATAGTTCACCTTTTGGGGCTTGTTGGGACTGAAGTCTAGGTATAGGTCTAGAAGCAAAAATGGGCAGTGGCAGTGGGATGTTCAGCCGTGTCTTATAAGACATCTGCCTAAGGTGATGCCCCAGGCAATGCCCCAGATACCACCCCAGGAGATAATTCAAACAAGACACTTCAGGCACAGCTGAGGGTAATCTCATTAGATGGAGGTGGAAGGGATAATTGTTTTACTGGGAAGGGTGCCTTAGCAGGCAAAGTTAGAGAATCTCTTCAGATGGGAGTAAGAGGTCTGGTTCTGTTAGGAAGAGTGATTCAACAGAAATTGGAGGTTCATTGTCCCCCACTTCCTGACTGTCTGCCCATATGTCCTCATCCCGAGTTTCAGGATCCCATTTCTTCCCAATCAGTACCCTCACTCTAACTTCAGACACCATTTGAGGCTGGATATTCAATTGGCGCTTTAATTCAGTCACTCTTATGATAAGAATCTGAGTTTATTTTTGGCAGCATTAGCCTTGTTACTATAAGAAATATGGTTTTCTTTCTGGGCACAAGTGGCAGCTTTCAGATCTTGTATGTGGTGCTTCAGCTTTGAGCCCATTTCTTTCATTCACCAGTGTGACTAGCAAAAGCAGGACTAACCAAGCAGCTTCCTTATTATTCTTATTCTGACAAAATTATAGAAAAGTATCAAATATGTAATCAGGCAGAGCCTTGTCTCTCACAAATATTTGATCCAGTGGTAGTAGTATTTTGCGTATTTCTATTGTCACCTCCCACCATGGATTAGCAATAGCCTGTTTACTACTGGAGACAGTCATCAGTGCCTTTAAGACTAGCCAGACTTGAGAATCAATTCAGAAAACTCATCCTTAAGATTTGGTTCCTCTAGAACCACAGTAGGTACCAAATGTCTTAGCCTGGGATCTCTAGAGATGCAAAACTAGTGAAGAGAATATATATATATATATATGGAAACCCTAGTCGCATAATGGTTAATAGCTATAGCTGCTAACCAAAAGGTTAGCAGTTCGAATCCACCAGGCGCTCCTTGGGAACTCTGTGGGGCAGTTCTACTTTGTCCTGTAGGGTCACTATGAGTTGGAAACGACTCGATGGCAATGGGTATATATATATACACACACACACATACACACATACATATATATATGCATACATATGTTAGTTGTGGATGTTAGATGCCATCGATCCTGTGTAAAACAGAATGAAACACCGCCTGATCCTGAACCATCCTCACAATCATTGCTATGTTTGAGCCCATTCTTGCAGCCAGTGTGTCAGTTCATGTTGTTGAGCGCCTTCCTCTTTTTTTCTGACCCTCAGCTTTTCCAAGCATGATGAGCCTCTCCTGGGACAGGTCCCTCCTGAAAATATGTCCAAGGCACGTGAAACGAAGTCTCGCCATCCTTGCTTCTAAGGTGCATTCTTGGTGTACTTCTTCCAAGATGGTTTTGTTTATTCTTCTGGCAGTCCATGGTACATTCAGTATTCTTTGCCAACACCATATTTTAAATGAATCAGTTCTTCGGTTTTCCGTATTCATTGTCTAACTTGCTCAAGCATGTGAGGTGATAGAAAATATCATGGCTTTGCTCAGGCACACCTTAGTCCTCAAAGTGACATCTTTCTTTCTCAACACTTTAAGGAGGTCTTTTGCAACAGATTTGCCCAATGCAATACATTGTTTGAATTCTTGACTGCTGCTTCTGTGGGCATTGATTATGGATTCAAGTTAAATGAAATGCTTGATGACTTCAGTATTTTCTCTGTTTATCATGGTGTTGCTTACTGGTCCAGTTGTGAGAATTTTTGTTTTCTTTATGTTGAGGTGTAATCCATACTGAAGGCTGTAGTGGTTGCTCTTCATCAGTAACTGCTTCAAGTCCTCTTTACTTTCAGCAAGCAAGGTCGTATCAGCTGCATATCATAGGTTGTTAGTGAATCTTTCTCCAAAACTGATGCCATGTTCTTGTTCTTCGAAACCAGCTTCTCAGAATGTTTGCTCAGCATACAGATTGAGTAAGTATGGTGAAAGGATACCACCATGACACATAACTTTCTGATTTTAAACCACACAGTATCCCCTTGCCCTACTCAAATGACTGCCTCTTGGTCTACGTAGATATTCCGCATGAATACAGTTAAGTGTTCTGGAATTCCCATTCTTTGCTAAGCTATCCATAATTTGTCATGAGCCACACAGTTGAGTGTCCTTGTATAGGAAACAAAAACAGGTAAACATCTTACTGATATACTCTACTTTCAGCCAAGATCCATCAGACATCAGAAATGATATCCCACATTCCATGTCTTCCTCTGAATCCAGCTTGAATTTTTGGTAGTTGCCTGTCTGTGTACTGCTGCAACTGTTTTTAAATTATATTCAGCAAAATTTTTCTTGCGTGGGATGTTAATGACATTACATTGCTCGATAATTTCCACATTGCGTTGGACCACCTCTCTTTGAAATGGGTACACATATAGATCTCTTTCAGTCATTTGGTCAGGTAGCTGTCTTCCAAATATATTGGAATAGTCAAGTGAGTGCCTCCAGCACTGCGTCCCTGTGTTGAAACATCTCATTTGGTACTCCATCAGTTCCTGGAGCCGTGTTTTTTGCCAATGCCTTCAGTGCAGCTTGGAGTTCTTCCTTCAGTACCATCAGCTCTTGATCCAATGCTACCTCCTGAAATGGTTGAATGTCGACCAATTCTTTTTGGTGTATTGAGTCTGTGTATTCCTTCCGTCTTCTTTTGATGTTTCCTGTGTTGTTCGATATTTTGCCCATAGAATCCTTCCTTCAGTATTGCACCTAGAGGCTTGAATATTTCCTTCAGTTCTTTCAGCTTGAGAAATGCCAGGTGTTTTCTTCCCTTTTGGTTTTCTAACTCCAGATCTGTTCACATTATTATTATCATACTTTGTCTTCTCCAGCTTCCCTTTCAGGTATTCTGTTGAGCTCTTTTACTTTATTTTTCCTTCCATTCTCTTTAGGTACTGTACATTCAAGAGCAAGATTCAGAGTCTCTTGTGACATCCTCTTTGGTCTTTGCTTTCTTTCCTGTCTTTCTAATGACTTTTTGTTTTTTTCATATATGATGTCCTTGTTATCATCCCACAACTAATCTGGTCTTCGATCATTAGTGTGCAGTGCATCAAATCTATTCTTGAGATGGTCTCTAAATTCAGGTTTGATATACTCAAGGGCATACTTTGACTCATGGACTTGTTTTAATTTTCTTCAGCTTCTACTTGAACGTGAATATGAGCAACTGATCATCTGTTCTGCAGTCAGCCCCTGGCCTGATTCTGACTCATGGTATTGACCTTCTCCATCATCACCTTCCACAAATTTGATTCCTATCTATTCTGCCTGGAATGGTTCACGAGTATAGTCACCATTTATGTTCCTGACGAAAGGTATGTGCAATGAATAAGTCATTGGTCTTGCCAAATTCTATCAGGTAAGCTTCATTGTCATTTCTATCATCAATACCTTATTTTCCAACTGCTGATTTGTCTGCTTTGTTTTCAACTTCGCATTCTAATTACGTAATTATCAGTACATCTTGATTGATGAATGCATCACGTTTGATCAGTTTCAAACTGCGGAACTTGGTAAAAACCTTCAACTTCTTCATCTTTCACATTCATAATGTGTGTGTAAATTTGAATAATAGTCTTATTAACTGGTCTTCCTGGTAGGCCTGTGAATATTATCCTATTGTTCGTAGTGTTCTACTTCAGAAAAGATCTTGAAATGTTCTTTTTATCGATGAATATGATGCCGTTCTCTTCAGTATCTCAATCCTGGCATAGTAGAACATATCATTGTCTAGTTTAAAAGGTCCAAAACCAAGTTATTTCAGCTCACTAATGCCTTGGATTACTGACCTTTATGCATTCCATTTCATTTTTGATGACTTCCAATTTCCCTAGATTCATACTTCCTTCATTCCACGTTCTGATTATTAAAGGATATTTGCATCAGTTTCTTCTCATTATGAGTTGTGCCCCATCAGGAAACGTCATTAAAGTGGGATCTACTTTGAGGAGGTAGCTCTTCCCCACTTGTATTTTGAGTGCCTTCCAACCTAAGGGGTTATCCTCTGTCATTCCATCAGACAGTGTTCCAGTACTATTTGTAAGATTTCACTGGCCAGTTGTTTTTAGAAATAGGTCACTAGGTCCTTTTTCCTAGTCTGTCTAAATCCAGAGCTCCACTCAAACCAGTCTACCATCAGTGAACCTGGTGGTATTTGAAATACCGGTGGCATAGCTTCCAACATCACAGCAACATGCAAGCCACCACACTACAACAAACTGACAGAAGAGTGGTGGGAGTTAAAAATGAGAAGAACCAAAAAGAGTGCTTCTTCCATGTCTGCTGATTTAGAGGATCCATGAAAAATTGTCAAGTGAAGAGTGATTCAGAGAAAAACATGGGTAGAATGTGACCTAATTTCCATAAAAACAAACAAATGAATGTACTTACACGTGTCCCGGCAAAAAGAAGTGTGTAAAAGGGTACATATGTATCTTTGGACACTGGACACTTTGGGGGAGCAGGTACAATATACTTATGTGGGGATGGCTCTTATTATCACTTCTGTATACAAATCTCTGTTGTTAAATGTGTTATAAGAATGTAAAACCTTTTAAAGTTTAATAACATCATACGTGTGTGTGTGTATTTGAAACATTTTTTTTTTACTATTTTATATATGTGTTTTTTAGTTATCTAGTGTGGCTATAGCAGAGATAGCACAAGTGGACGGCTTTAACAAACAGAAACTTATTCTCTCACAGTTTAAGAAGCAAGAAGTTTGAAGTCAGGGCGCCAGCTCTAAGAGAAAGCTTTCTCTCTTTGTGGCTCTGGGGGAAAGTCCTTGTCATCCATCTTCCCCTGGCCTAGGAAATTCTCAGCGCCTGGACGCTGGGTCAAAAGGACATGCTCCACTCCAGGCACTTCTTCCTTGGTGGTATGAGGTCCCTCTCATTTCTGCTCACTTTTCTCTTTGTATCTCAAAAGAGACTGACTCAAGACTCACCCTAATCCTGCAGATTGTGTCCTCCCTCATTAACCTAACTGCCTCTAATCCTGCCTCATTAACATCACAGAGGTTAGAATTTACAACACATAAGTAATCACATCAGATCACAAAATGCAGGACAACCACACAATACTGGGAATCATGGCCTGGCCAGGTTGACACACATTTTGGGGGACACTATTCAATCCATAACAATAGAGAAAACACTGTCTTCAATGCCAGATTCAGAGACTTTTATCCATCTATGAAGGGCAAACACAGAAATTGAACAAAATTCAGACCAGCGAATTATTGCTTGCTCTTGTAACTAATGACTTCTTCTGGTCTCTATGCCTCGAAATGGCCAAAAAGAATTCTGAGGATTAATTCAGTTATTGCTAAAACATCTACTGAATTTGCATGTCTACAGGTAAGGAAGAATGCTTGACACCGTGTGTGATTCATTAAGTAACACAGGGACCCTTAGACTATTGTTCTCCTTCTCTGATATGCCACTATCACCTTCTCCCCTTGTTGCTCTCCTGAAAAACCCACACTTGTATATTCTAGGCTTTTTTTCAGGATTGAATTTGCAGGAAGTTAAAGATATATCTTTGAAAGATAAAGAAGACTTTGGCCACGTTGTCTTTAGACAGTCGAACTTCCCAGCCAACCTCTGTGCAGGATGGGAATTCACAATCCCTCCTACTCAGTACCTCTGAGCAGGACGGGATTTCTGTTTCATTATCAGGCGACTGTGGAATTCACCCCTCTTCAGAAAACTTACTTTCCTTTGCCTCAAACTGTCCCTCTCAGGATCTGTCACGGTCACTGTGAGAAATTCACATGGGCAGCCTGTATGGAAGTGCCCATCCTAGAGGCCCTGCCCTCCCTTCCTTGCTCCACAGGGCTTCCTCTGACACTTGGGGTCGCATCTCCCAGGGAGTACACACCTCTGGCACTTCCAGGGATTCCCAGGCCCTGGGATACTGTGGATGGGACTTGGAACTCAATCTGTTTCTTCCCATCCTCACCTTTGGTTATCTGTGTTCTGTCTTCACCAGATTTAGGAGGCCTTGTCTTCTCTTTGCTCGTTTCATCTCAGTCAGGCTTTTCTATTCCAACTCTCTGATCTCAGAACAGATCAGGTTAGACCACAGAAAAGAGAAAGACCAAGCAAACATCACTGATCTGTGCAGAAGCTGCTGAGAAGGGATTCGATTCTCATTGGTTTAGGGTTTTATGCCCACTGCTCACCGGCAGGCAGGTTCCCCCCAGAGTCTGGCTTCTGTCTGGTACCTTGTACTACAAAGAACTCAGTGACCAGACCACCTTCACAATCACACCTCCCTTAGAGCTATCTTTGCAGAGGCTCTTTGTCAGACTTCCATATCCCACTGAAATCCTATTTCTCTTTCCTTACAAACATTATGCTCATTCTCAGGGCCCTGAGACCTCATCTGCAGATGAGTCTTGTCCTCTTCTCTCCTTGGCGGGGGAAGCTTTTGAGTGGACCTCATGTCTTCGGACAGCTATCCTGGGGCTTCTTCCACCCTGGTGCCGTAGGGCTGCATCTCTCTTTGTACTAGAAGGGGTGTGGAAGGGGCACAAGGCTAAAAAGAGGATGGATTTTCCAGGTGAGGTGGGTTTAAGAAGCTTGAATGAACTTCTTCCCTGAAGAGTGCATATTTTGCAGTCCAGACATCCTGCTTCTCTCAGTCTAAGGGTCCTAGCACGTCTTCAGGTGCTTTCTCCTTTGACCCTGAGGCCATGCCTGCACCCTCTGCAGCCAGGTCTCCCACATGTGTAGCAGCACCAGTAGGTGTGGTAGCCTGTTCAGCCCCTGTCTCCTCCTCCAGATGCTCCTGGAGGTGCCTGGCTCTTCTTGCCAGGACTCCAGGATGCTGACCAGGGACTCAGTGTTGGTTAAAGGATGTCGGCCAGTGACCACGTGTCCTCATTTCCTTTGAAGGCTTAGGCTAGTTGCCTGGGCAGAAGACAGCCAAGGTCAGTCTGAGCCTAGACACCTAGTGACCGACCTGTGACACTGCAGCGAGTGATAGATGTTAATTTCCATACTCAGGTATCCGCAGGTGGTGGATTCAGAGTGGTCGGAGGAGAAGTGTAACTAGAGATAACACACTCATGAGGGCACGGGCCAAAGGTCAGGGAAAATAGCTGAGGTCGTGGAGCTCTAGCGGAGCCAGTCTAGGGCACAGGCCTCCCTCCTGTATGTGGCAAAGAGGCGATCCATGTGCCGCCTTCTGCAGACTCTGGACTGCTGGGGCCCTGGTTGTCCAGAATTCGGCCTTGTCTTTGGAGAAGTGACGCGCATGCAGTGTGCCACCGGGGGCTGTGGCCCAGCAGAAGCAAAATCTTGACAATGGGGGCTTCAGTTGACTTTGCCTGTGCTCTCCTTTGGCTGAGTGACATCGTGTGTTTCCTAGCAGGTGAAGGCATTCGTGGAGAGAGGCGATTTCCATGCGTGCAGCAAAGTGTGTGCTGAGATGATGAGTCGCTGGAGACCGGGGTGGACTCTTCAGACCCAGGATAGGCCTCTGGCAGGTATGTGTCAATGTTTTCTGCCCATGGCACTCACCCGGGTATTTGCATAGAATGTCGTCAGCGGAATTAGTAGTCTCCGGAGAGGCTGCCACATGTCAACAAGCTTCACCTGGCCAGAGTACACCCGTGATGTAGCTCCCCAATCAGTCACCTTCCCCCTTTGCTCTTTCGTCTCTAGGCACTCTATGAGGCACTCCAAGCTGTGAAGTGACTCAGGGAGAGAAGGAAGAGATTTCAGAGAATGAACACATACAGAGAGAGAGGCAAGAGATGCTGAGTGAGGATGTCTTGCGTACTGATATCCTGAGGAAAGTGGGAAAATTGGACCCTGGCCTGCTCTGCCAATGCCGTGAAGCAGTCCACACCAGGGGCTCCCTTGTGCCTGCGTAGCCTTTCCCAGGGTGTGCTCAAATCCTGTGGCCACTAGGTGTCCTAGGTCACAATGGAGGACCCTGTGTCATCTGCCTGGTGGACTGGATCTCTGCCATTGGCTGAGTCTTGTCACCAGGCCCATCATAAGCTCTGCCCACTCTTCCGGTGGGGAGACTCTCTCCATGGTGATGGCAAAGAAACCTTAGTCCCGCCCACCTGGCCTTGACTTCACCTACCTGGCCTGCTGACCCTCACTCAGACCTCTGTGTCGATCAAAATGAATGTTCACCAGTTGCCCGGTGTCAGCATCTGGTATAAAGGATTCGGGACCTTGCCTGAGGCAGAAGGCAGCCTAGGTCTGCGGGTACCTGGAAGTCTAGTGACTTGTGACGCTGCTGCCAGTGAGAAATGGTGACTCCCATACTCACATATCCCCTGGTGGCAGAATGATAGTGATGGGTGGAGAAACATGGTTCCGGAGCACACGTTCAGTCGGGCACCGGCCAAATGCCACGGCCAGGAGTGGACGTTGTGGAGCTGCATGGCGAGCCAGTGAAGGGCCCAAGGATTTCTCCAATGAGGCAAAATGCAGATCAAGCCAAGGAACATAAAGATAAAGCAGCTGAAGAAATTAAAAAGGTTACTCAAGAACATAGTTAAAAATTTAATAAGCTGCAAGAAACCATAGAGAGACTGCAATCAGAGATTCAGAAGATTAACAATAAAATTACAGAGTTAGAAAACTCAATAGAAAGTAAGAAGAGCACAACTGAGGAATTGGAAGGCAGAATTACTGAGATTGAAGGTGAAACTCTTGGGACTAATATATTTGAAGAGAAAGCAGATAAAAGAAATTTAAATGAAGAAATCCAAAGAATCATATGGGACTTTATCAAGAGAAATAACTATGAGTGATTTCAGTACCAGAACAGGGAGGGCTAACAGAAAATACAAAGGGAACTGTTGAAGATTTGTTGGCAGAAAACTTCCATGATATCATGAAAGATGCTCATCGAATTCCACATAAGGTAGATCTCAAAAGAAAGTGACCGAGACACATAATAATCAAACTTGCCAAAATCAAATATAAAGAGAATTTTAAGAGAGGCTAGGGATAAAGGAAGTCACCAACAAAGGAGAGTAAATAATAAAAAACTTGGACTACTCAGCAGAAATCATGCAGGCAAGAAGGCAAAGGGATGACTTACACAAAATATTGAAGGAAAAAAATTGCCAGCCAGGAATCAAACCATAACCCTGGCCCTCTGGCCTTCGGGCCCTCTGGCCTTAGCCCTCTAACTCTAGCCCCTAAGCCCTGAGCCCCAAAGCCCCTAAGACCCTAAGCCCTTAGGTCCTAACCCCCAAGGCCCTAAACCCTAACCCTAACCCAAACCCTAACCCCTATAGCCTAAACTCTACAACCTAAACACCTACACCCCAAAACACTACACATCAAAACCCTACACACTAAACCCTATACTCTAAGCCTCAAACCCTAAACCCAAACCTCAAATTCCAAACCCTAAACCTAACCGTAAACCCTAAACCCTAACACCTAACCCTAACCCCTAACCACCCTAACCCTAATGACCCTAACCCTAACCCTCGAACCCTAACCCTCTAACGCTAACATGAAACCCTAATCCGAAACCCTAACCCTCTAACTCTAACCTCTAACCCTCTAACCCTAGCCCTAATCCTAACCCCAACCTCCAAACCTAACCCCAAACCCTAAACCTCAAATCCCTAGCCCTAAACCTAAGAATGAGCCTAAGCCTAACCCTATCACTTAACTCTAAACCCTAAACCATAACACTTAAAACCCTAACACGCAAAACCCTAACACCCTTAGCCCTAACACATTTAACCCTAACACCCTAAACGCCACAACCCTAAACACTAACACCCTTAACCCCAACCCCTAACCCCTAAACCCTAAACTTAAACACTAAACCGTCTAACCCTCTAACCCTAATACCCTAAACCCTAACCCCAGCCCCCAGCCTTAACGCTCACTCTAAGCCTTAAACCTTAAGCCCTAAACCCTAGGCTCTAAGCCCTAAGCCCTAAACTCTAAATCCTAAAACCCTAAACTCTAAGCCCTAAGCCTAACCCTCTAATCCTAAACCCTAAAACCTTACCCCAAACCCATCCCAAACCCCTAAACCTGAACCCCTAAGCCCTAGCCCTAACCCCTAACCCTAATCCTCTAACCCTAACTCTCTAACCCTAACCACAACACCAACCCCAACCTCTGAACCCTGAAACCCTAACCCCCTAACCCCAAGCTTCTGAACCCTAAGCCTAAACCCTCTAACCCTAAACCCTAACCTTCACCCCCTCACACCCTCACCTTCTCACTCCCTCACTCTATAATCTTCTCAACTTCTAACCCCCTCACCTTCTAACCCCTCACCCTCTAACTCCCTCAATCTCTAACCCCCAACCCTCTAGACCCCAACCCTCTAACACCGACCCTCTAACCCCAAACCACATATCCCAAACAAACCCAACACCAACCCCAATCCTAAACCTAAACCCTAACCCCTAAAACCTAACCCAAACCCTAACGACTAAACCCCAAAACCCTAAACCCCAAACTGCAACCCCTAACACCTAACCTGTAACTCCAAACTCTAACCTCAAACCCTAAACCTAACCCTAACACCTAACCCCAACCAAAAAACCCTAACCCTAAACTCTAACCCCAAACCCTAACGACCCTAACTCTAACAACCCTAACCCTAACATCCCTAACCCCAAACCCTAACCCTTTTTGTTAGCAGCTGTAGCACTTAACCACTAGCCACCAGGGTTTCCATGAGCAGTCACAGGAATAGACATATGCACACCCGTGTTCACTGCAACATTATTCACAGTAGCAAAAAGATGGAAACAACCTAAGTGCTCGTCCACAGAGGAATGGATAAACAAACTACGGTACGTACACACAGTGGAACACTACACGACAATAAAGACCAATGATGAATCTCCGAAACATCTCACACCATGGATGAATCTGGGGCGCATCACACTAAGCCAATCACAAAACGACATATACAGTAAGAGACCACTATCATAAAAACTCCTGAAAACATTTATGCACAGAAACAATCCTTGATGTTCACCAGGGAGACGAAGAGCGGGTAGAGAAAAGCCAACTAAACAATAACCAAAAAAACCAAACCCACTGCTGTCGAGTCAATTCCAGCTCATAGTGACCCTACAGGACAGATTAGAACTGCCCCATAGAGTTTCCAAGGAGTGCCTGGTGGATTCGAACTGCAGACCTTTGGTTAGCACCGGTGGCTCTTAACCACTACGCCATCAGGGTTTCCAACCAAACAACAGATCGGTGGTAACTCTGGCAAAGGAAAGACGGTACACAAGACTGGGGAATCAACCTCAGCCTCACTCTAACCCTAACCCTAAACCAATTGTGCCCGAGCCTAGTAACCCCAGCCCTAACCCCAACCCCCAACCACCTAAAACCTATACCCCTAAACCTAACTCCCAAACCTCTAACCCCCCAACCTGAACCCCTAACACCAAACCCTAACCCCTAACCCTAATCCTCTAACCCTTCTGCATCTCTGGGCCTCTCGACTCTCCGTCTATTTTCTTCCTCCAAATCCTACTAACACTCAGTGGAATTTTGAAGTTTCAGCTGTGCTTTGCTTCTTGTTGTCTCCACCGGTCCCATCAAGGCACTGCATCATTTGCTCTGCTTCACTATTCAGTTCCAAAACCATGGCTTAGAATCGCCTGACACTGAACTTCAGCGATTCGGTGCAAGGCCGCGAGAGGGCGCGCGCACCGCCGGTTCTGTTCTGCCCACCAGACCCTCTGAGCATGGGAACCTCCTGGACCTAAGCCGGGACTGACCTGGGTACTGCTCCAGTGGCGATAGCAGAAGCTTTTCTTCCCGAGGGACCCAAGGCCCCAGGGCGCTCTCTCAATACTCCCATTAATGCTATGATTATCCTAACCCACTCCTTCTGCGCGCCCTAGTGGGTCCTCTACCAGGCCCAGCCTTCATGACCCGCACCCCCCCGCCGTGGTCACGTAGAGGAACCTGCAGGGCTGCATCCTCCCCGCCCAAGCTCTGCCCCTCCATACCCTGATGCCCTGCAGGCCTCTACTAGGTCCCCGCCCAGGGGAGAGTTGTCGCCCCGCACGGGTGGGGGGACACGAGGGAACATTCGGAAACCACCCCCAGGCACGAAGCCGATTGCCCGATTGCCGGTATTGAGACCATGTGAGCAGGGCTGCCCCGCCAACTGGAGCCTGCAGGACATCACTCACGTTTGTCAGCTTCTCACCGCCCTCTGGGCTTGGGGTCCCAGAGCAGCCAATCCCCCGGGGGGGGGGCGGTCCGTCCGCAGGTGCTGGAAGATCGGGTTGGTGCCCATGGCCGGAGCACTTAAAACCCTTATAAACCCTCATAAACCGTCAGCTCCAGACCTTCAAATGTCAGCCTGAGAGACACCTAATCTCCAACCTAAAAAAAAAAACAAAACACACCCGTTGCCATCCAGTCAATTCTGACTCATAGTGACCCTATAGGACAGAGTAGAACTGCCCCACAGTTTCCAAGGAGCACCTGGTGGATTCAAACTGCCAACCTTTTGACTAGCAGCCTTAGCACGTAACCACTATGCCACCAGGGTAACCCACTAAACCTACTGCCACCAGGGTAGAGGCTCCAAATCCCGCCAGTGTGAGGAACCCTCAAATCCCCTCAGCACCAGAGACCGCGTCCACAGCGACCGGTACACAGCGCTGCACAAACGTTTAAGTTAACAAATGACCTGGTTGCTCAGGACCCCTTCCTGCTACCCCCACCCCCGCCACCCAGAGGGGGAGCGGGACCCGGCATCCACACTGTTAACACACACTGAATCACTGCTTCCACAAGGAGTAGGGTCCCCGCGCTGCTCCACAGATTCCCAGGACCCCTTCCTTTCCCGGTGGGGCCGCGCCGACGCCCCAGCCCCGAGAGTAGACCGGCCGGGCGCGGGCGCGGGGTGCCTCAGCCTCCCAGGCACAGCGCCCAAGACAGTAAGGGGCAGCATGGTCTTGGGCGGGGGATCCCTCTGTCCCCTGTCCGTGGCACCCTACGGAGTCTGGTGGGGGTGGGAGGAGGAATGGGGGCGAGTGCCCCGCCCTCAGTCTGGAATCTCACCCGCCCGGGCGAACTCTGGGCCTTGGTTCCCCCCCTGGCACAGGGAGCAGGTGGGGGGCGGGGTGGGCAGGCCCCCATCCTCCAGCTTGACCCGCAAACCCGCCCCGGGCAGAGTAGGGACCTGGGTGCAGCCCTGGACACGGCCTTTCTCCCCAAGCCCTTCAAGCCCCCAGGCCGGAGGGCACTCCGCAGCTGGATCCCGCGGCTGGACCCCCCCCCCGCCGCAAATCCATTGGGATGCAAATTTCGCGGACCAGCTGCATCTCCCGGGCCAAAGGCTCCCTCTCGCAGCCCCTAGAGTGGCTGCGTCCGCCGGCCCCCGCGCAGCGTCCGCCCCTGGGGATCAGTCGGGACGGGGTACGCTGGAGGGGGCAACGCAAGCTGCTAACCCAACGTCCGGACTCCCCAACCTCTGGAGGCCACGGGATGCTGGGACTGGGACCAGCACTCCTGGCGCCTTCCCTCCACACCTTCGAGGGGCCAGGCTTGTTCAGTCTGGGAGCAGGTCCCTCCAGCCAGGTGTCGGAGTTTCATACCTTTCAGAGAACACGGCAGGGAAAGCAGCACGAACAGCATCCTCTCTAAGGCGCGCCATCCGGCCCGGGCCCCTCACCACCCGTCCCAGCGCTTCCGGGAGTAACTGGCTGGACGGCGAGGAACATGGCTGCCGGCCCCGCCCAGCGGCCCGGGTGGGGGGCGGGCGTGGGGGGGTTGGGCCTCCAGAGGGGAGGGCGGGGTCTAGAAGCAAGGACAACGCCAAAGTGTGCGGGGTGAGGAGACGGGAGACGTCAGGAGAGGGCCCTCTCGCGTGCAGAGTTAAGTATTGGAGGTGCAACGGTTAAGTGCTTGGCTAACTGAAAGGTGGGCCGTTGGAACCCACCAGCTCAGGGATTGAAAAGATCTGGAGATGGGCTCCCATAAAGATTCTAACCAAACAAAATCCAAACCAGTTGCTGTTGAATCAATTCTGACTCATAGTGACCCTATAGGGCAGAGCAGAACTGCCCCACAGGGTTTCTAAGACTATAAGTCTTTACAGAAGCAGACTGCCATGTCTTTCTGCAAAGAACCAACTGGTAAATTCGAACTGTCCACCCTTTGGTTAGCGGCCAAGCTCTTAACCACGGGGCCACCAGGGCTGTGCCATAAAGACTGCAACCTAGGAAACCTTGTGAGGCAGTTCTAAGTTGTCATACAGGGTTGATATGAGTCAGAATCTCTTGATGGCACACAACCATGATTGTACTAAGAAAAATTCCTCCAAGCAGCTGTCTACATGACCCCTGAAGCACGCATGCATGCACGCTATCAAAGCAGTGCGGCCAAAGACAGGAAATTGGAATAGAGACATTATAGAGTGGACAGTGAAAAGTGATTTCTGAGGGACATGCAGCTCAAGCGGAGGAGGTAGCATACAACTAAATGCCCTTCTCCTTCTATCGTTCAATGGTCTTGAGAAAGAATGTGTCCCAGGAATTAACTGTAGCCCAGGAGAACTTGAAGACAGCAAACACAGAGGACCGGTCAGGATGCTTCTGCAGTGGTCAGGGTGAGGAGTGATGGTGGTAGTGCAGGTGGGAACAGTGGGCAGGCTTGAGGTGTACTTTGGAGCTTGAGCTGCCAAGAATTGCTGGTGGATCAGATGTATGGGATGAGGGGAACGGAGAATCAAAGGTGACTTCTAGAATTCAGGCTACCATGAGCACATGGTCACCAGAGCCATTCTCTACCATGTGGAAAATCATGGAGGAACAAACTTGAGAAAATGACCAAAAGATTTTTTCTGGACATGTTAGATTTGCATGTCTGAGGTCATCCAAGTGTGGAGAACAGTTTCCAGCTGTGGATACCACTCAGAGGTAGAGTACTTTTCTGGGTTCTAAGGATTTGGAGATCAGCCTATAGCTGATTTGAAAGCCACTGGTGGTGCGATGATAATGCATTTGGGTGCTACCAAAAGGTCTGCAGTTTGAATCTACCAGTCGCTCCTTGGAAACCCTGTGGGGAAGCTCTACTCTGTCCTATAGGGTCCCTATGAGTCAGAATCCACTTGATAGCGACTTTGTTTTGTTTTGTTTTAATACTAAGCTCAGAAAAGTTGTGTGTCAGGGTTGTATTTTTTCACAATACTTATTCAAGCAGTTCGAATCTACCAGCCACTCCTTGGAAACCCTATGGGTCAATTCTACTCTGTCCTTTAGGGTCACTATGAGATAGAATCGACTCAACAGCAATGAACTTAGTCTTAGAGGAGCTCTTTGTCTGTCAAAGCTGAGAGTTTTACTTCATACTTTTTAAAACTGCCATGTCTCATGTTACGTGGCAACCCTTACAGGAGCATTTTTGGTGCTAACTTGACTTGTTCTTGGTGAAGGGCTCTGTATTCATTTTCTAGGGCTGCCATAGTAAATTACCAAAAACTCAGTGTCTTTAAAAAAACATATAATCCAAACAGTCCAAGAAGCTGTATTATATGAAGAAGAAGGGGCATCAGGATAGGACGAAGACTCATTAACAGCCTAGACATGCAGATGACACAACCTTGCTTACTGAAAGTGAAGACGACTTGAAGCACTTACTGATGAGGATCAAAGACTTCAGCCTTCAGTATGGATTACACTTCAACATAAAGAAAACAAAAATCCTCACAACTGGAACAATAAAAAAATCACAGTAAACAGACAAAATACTGAAGTCATCAAGGATTTCATTTTACTTGGATCCACAATCAACACCCATGGAAGCAGCCGTCAAGAAATCAAACGACATATTTTATTGGGCAAATCTGCTACAAAAGACCTCTTTAAAGTGTTAAAAATCGAAGATGTCACTTTGAGGACTAAGGTGTGCCTGAACCAAGCCATGATATTTTCAGTCGCCTCATGTGCAGCTAAAGCTGGGCAATGAATAAGGAAGGCAAAAGAACTGAAACTTGAATTATGTTGTTGGTGAAGAATAATGAATATACCATGGACTGCCAGAAGAATGAACACACCTGTCTTGGAAGAAGTACAGCCAGAATGCTCCTTAGAAAGGTGGGTGGCAAGACTTGGTCTCACGTACTCTGGACATATTATCAGGAGGAATCAGTCCCTGGAAAAAGACATCATGCTTGGTAAAGTAGAGGGTCAGTGAAAAAGACAAAGATCCTCAATGAGACAGATTGAGACGGTGGCCGCAACAGTGGGCTCAAACATTGCAATGAGAAAGGCCCAGGGCTGGGCACTGTTTCGTTCTGTTGTACACAGGGTCGCTATGAGTTGGAACTGACCCAACAGCACCTAACAACAACATCATAAACTCACTAGATCTCCTGGGGATAGAATGTCATATTCACTGTAGAAAAATAGAGTTTCTTTGTTTGTTTGTTTACCATATTTACTAATACTATCACTTACATTTGTTAACTTCCACAGTCTGTTGGATCGCTTTTCTTTGGAATGGATACAAACGTGCATCTCTTGCAGTCTGTTGGCCAGGTAGCTAGCTTCCAAATTTCTTTGCATGGTGGAGTGGGCATGAACAGTGCTGCATCTGTTTGTTGAAACAACTCAGTGGGTATTCTCTCAGCTCCTGGAGCCTTGTTTTTCGCCAGTGCCTTCAGTGTAGCTTGGACTTCTTGCTTCACTACTACCAGTTCTTCATCATGTGCCACCTCATGAAACGACTGAAAGTTAACCATTTCTTTTGGTACTGTGACTCTGTGTATTCTTTCCATCTTTTGTGTGTGTGCTTTAAGTGAAACTTTACAAATCAAGTCAGTCTCTCATACAAAAATTTGTATACAGCTTGCTATGTACTCCTAGTTCCTCTCCCACCAATGAGACAGCACACTCCTTCTCTCAACCCTGTATTCCCCGTGTCCATTCAGCCACTTTCTGTCCCACTCTGCCTTCTCATCTCCCCTCCAAACGGGAGCTGCCCACATAGTCTCATGTGTCCACTTGAGACCAGAAGGTCACTCCTCACCGCTACCATTTTCTATTGTATAATCCAGTCCAATCCCTGTCTGAAGAGTTGGCTTTGGGAATGGTTCCAGTCTTGGGCCAACAGAAGGTCTGGGGACCGTGACCTCCAGGGTTCCTCTAGTCTCAGTCAGATCATTAAGTCTGATTTTTTTATGGGACTTTGAGGTCTGCATCTCACTGCTCTCGTGCTCCGTCAGGGATGCTCTGTTTCGTTCCCTGTCGGGGCAGTCTTCAGTTGTAGACAGACACCATCTAGTTCTTCCGGTCTCAGGCTGATGTAGTCTTGGATTTACGTGGCCATTTCTGTCTTTTGGACTCATAATTACCTTGTATCTTTGGTGTTCTTCATTCTCCTTTTCTCCAGGTGGGTTGAGACCAATTGATGCATCTTAGATGGCCGCTTGATAGTGTTTTTAAGACTGCAGATGCCACTCACCAAAGTGGGATGCAGAATGTTTTCTTAATAGATTTTATTATGTCGATTGACCTAGATGTCCCCTGAAAACATGGTCCCCCAACTGCTGCCCCTGCTACTCTGGCCTTTGGAGCTTTTGGTTTATTCAGGAAACTGCTTTTGGTTTAGTCCAGTTATGCTGACCTCTCCTTTATTGTATGCTGTCTTTCCCTTCACCTAAAATAGTTCTTGTCTACTATCTAATTTGCGAATATCCTTCTGCCTCCCTTTCTCCCCACCCTCATAACCATCAAAGAATATTTTCTTCTCTGTTTAAACTATTTCTTGAGTTCTTATAATAGAGGTCTCATACAATATTCGTCCTTTTGCAACTGACTAATTTCACTCAGCATAATGCCCTCCAGATTCCTCCAAGCTATGAAATATTTCACGGATTCATCATTGTTCTTGATCTATGTGAAGTATTCCATCGTGTGAATGTGCCAAAATTTATTTATCCATTCATCTGTTGATGGGCACCTTGGTTACTTCCATCTTTCTGCTATTGTAAACAGTGCTGCAATGAACATGGTTGTGCATATATCTGTTCATATAAAGGCTCTTATTTCTCTAAGATATATTCCAAGGAGTGGGATTGCCATATTCTATGGTAGTTCTATTGCTAGCTTTTTAAGGAAGTGCCAGATTGATTTCCAAAGTGGCTGCACCATTTTAAATTCCCACCAGCAGTGAATAAGTGTTCCAGTCTCTCTACAACCTCTCCAACATTTATTATTTTGTGATTTGGGATTAATGGCAGCCTTGTTGGAGTGAGATGGTATCTCATTGTAGTTTTGATTTACATTTCTCTAACGGCTACTGATTATGAGCATTTCCTCATGTATCTGTTACCTGCCTGAATGTCTTCTTCGTTGAAGCACCTGTTCCTATCCTTTGCCCATTTTTAAAATGGATTATTTGTCTTTTTGCTATTGAGTTTTTGCAATATCATGTAGATTTTAGAGATCAGATGCTGATCGGAAATGTTATAGCTCAAAACTGTTTCCCAGTCTGTCGGTAATCAGTTTACTCTTCTGGTGAAGACTTTGGATGAGCATAAGTGTTTGATTTTTAGGAGTTATCCAATTTCTCTTTGGGTACTTGTACATTGTTAGTAATGTTTTTGTCACAATCCCACCCTAATCCTCTTTAACATAAAATTACAATCACAAAATGGAGGACAACTACAGAGCACTGGGAATCATGGCCTAACCAACTTGATACACACATTTTGGGGGGGACATAATACAATCCATGACATGCACCTTTTAGTATATTTTGGGGACTGGCCCTTTTAGTCAGAAATAGGTTGAATAAAAGTGCTTACTTACCAGCAGTTTCCCAACAGTGTTGGTGACGGATCCCCAGTTGGATACACACAATCACACTGACTGCATTTGCGGTGCCTCAGCAAGTCCCACTTGCCTTCATAACACTGATCTCTAGAACAAAACACAGCTCTGTAAGCAAGTCAATTGAAAATAAAGGCATTGGCTATTGAACATCACTAAAGACATAAGTGCATATTGGTTCTGTGCTGGTTGCCAGAATCTAATTCTCTTGATTAATTCATATTTTTTGTAGATATTTTTCTTGCTTCATATACCCAGAGTTCTGTGTACATATAATGAACATTCTACACGTAGTTTTCTCACAAATATTACCCAATATCATTCATTTTTTTGACCATTCACTCAATGTTCAAGAATAAATTGAAGTATAGGAAATATTCTTACGGTTATTTAACTCTAAGGATGAAGAAATTGCATAGTGGGTCTTGGCTCCCTTTAGAAATTCTCTACCTGATGCAGTTCCACACAGCAACACGGACCTTCATCTCAGCACAGGAAGAAAGACAGCTTTGTCTCAATATTTGCCACTGCTCTTCACCTTCTACTAAGGTAAAAACTCTTCAGCCTGCCAAGAGCATTGTTCAAGAATTGGCTCCAAATCTCTCCTTGAAAATTACAGTGAAAAATCTTATAAAAATGTTAAGTTTTGTTATTAGGCAAACCACTATTTCATCAAATCATCGTCTCTATATAAATTTTTCACCACTATGTTTTTTTTTTATGTGGCTTAAGACAACAATCAGGTGTGTAATAATGTGTATATCATTACATTTCAAATTATAAAGTGATGTTCCAATGGTTTAAAGAGTTGGAGGGACTATTGTGGCTAGGGAATACTGAATCAAAAAATATTTTGACATGAAAGTTTCAACAACAAATATGTTCCATAACTATAGGTGTACTTGTAGGTAAATGTTTAATGTAATAATTCGGACGGTTAAAAAAGACAAAAACAAATAAAAACACATTAAACAGCAGAATAAGTCAATAGATATCTATTGTCATGACAGATACAAACAGAAAACAAAGAATAAAAAATAAGTGCAGCAGAGGTTACCAGCGTTATGTAAAAGAGAGGAGCATCTTGACACCGAAATAAAATAGCTAGATGCTTCAAAATGTGCATCCAGCAGCTTTTCCCTTTAGCAGGTGTTGCAATTTCTGATTTATTGGAATTAAACTAGCTGTCCATGTCATTCAAGTATTATTTTAATGCAATAAATCATTTTACAAGTCCCATGCTGTAGAAAAAATGCTTAAATCATTACATAAACATAGCTTTGCTCACAACTCTTCCCATTCTGAATGCATTACTTTCCCTTTACCACTTCCTAAATAGCTTTGAAAATCTTCACAGTGCTGTAAACCCAAGTTCTAGTCCCACCACCATTTTATGTGATACTGATCACTGTGTGTCCCTGTGAAGTCTTTTTTTTTTTTTTTAACATCCTATATATATTTTTTTTTTATAGCACTATGGTCACTATTGTCGACTCAACATGTTTACTGCCTTATTGCGCTCTTTACCTGTTGTTGAAGCCTTGTTATTTACTTTTAAATGTCTTTCTTATTTCTCTACCTTAACAGTTAAAAGAGTGTTTCATTTTATTTGCTGTTGTTGTTTTCTTTTATTATATTCTTGTCCACTCAGAGTTCAGGCATGATTAAAAAGTAATTACATTTTTGTGGAGACAGAATGGGATTTAGAATCAAGTTTTAATTACCTGGGTTTTACTTCCTTCGTTGACTAGCTGTATATCGGCAATACTTACTGACTATAAAACTTAATTTCAACATTTGTAAAACAGGTTACAATCTATCTATGCTTTTTTTAGATATATACATTTCTTTTTAATTTCAAAATATAAATTCACCAAAAATGATGTTAACATTTAGATTTTTCTTGTGTTAAAAAAAACTAAACCAAACCTGTTGTCATCAAGTTGATTCCAACTCATACCGACTCTGTAGGACAGAGGAGAGCTGCCCCATAAGGGCTTCCAAGGAGTGGCTGGTGGATTTGAGCTGTCGGCCTTTTGGTTAGCAGCCAGGTTGGAATCCGCTACATCACCAGGATTCCTTTCTTGTAATAAGTCAGATAAATTGATAAGCTTATATTCCAGCTATGTATTTAGTGCATGAAATATGTCAAAGAGAATTATGTAATGTTTAAAATTTTAAATGTAAATTGATCAAAAATTATAATAAATTCCAAATAAGTAAGATAAAGTGATTAGCTCCAGTTCTCAGTAGGGGTTTAAATGCCTTTGAGACCAGTTGGTGCTCCTGTTTTCACCCATTCTCAATGGCACAAACTCAGCATCAGTCTCTGAATAGTGATTATGATACTAACATAGTAGACAGTCAGGAGTGGTTGGGCTACTATTTTCACATGTTTTGCTGGCTAATAGATTTAAATTATCTTTACTGTCTAATATTTCTTATCTTTTACTTTTGGAGAACGAAGTCAATTGTTCATGTTGTATTACGTATGGTACAGCCCAGAGTGTTTGTAGTGTTCAATACTTTAAATTTCTCACCACTTTCATCATTACTTTTTTGTATAGGAAACTCAGGAATCAAATAGGTATTTTATACTGTCCAGCAATGCTTACCTTGTAAGTATAAAGTGGGAGCCATTATAAAGTTAAGGGAAATATCATTGATACAATGTTGGCTTTTTAATTACGCAGATTTGTATTTGTAATCCCACTCTGCCCTTAATTGGCTGATGACTTTAAGTATGCTTCTTTACTTTCCGTAGCCTTGATTTCCTCACCCACAAAATGGGATGATGACCCTCATCTGGAAAGAATATACATATATATATATACATACATATGAAACTTACTTCTGACAATGGATGAAACAAAGCCAATACTAACAAATATTGCTATTTCTTCTACCTACCTTCTTTACTCACTCCAAGCTTCTAGACAGTTTGCTCAGATACGTTTCCTTCCTTCCCTTCTTCTTTCTTTCTATGCTACCTCTTTTTGTTTCCCTTTCAGTTTCATTGTGAATTCACAAACACTAGGTTGAATTTCAGTGTTTATATGCTATTGGGGGTATGCATCTAAGTAAGCAATTTACCTTCCTGAAATTAAAATATAGATAATTCCTGCACTGCCTGCCTCACATGGCATGCGAAAGTTATTTAAAATAGTAAGAAAATATAAATATGTTACTTATTATCTATTGAATCCATACATCAGGCTAGATAATTTAACTGTCATGTTGAAGTGATAAATTTATAAATATAGATATTAATATTTTGTTATTAATGTAAGAAGAGTAAGTTAGAAACCTAATATGAAGAGCAGGTGAGGATTTCAAAAGGATTGGTTCTCAGAAGGGTAGGACTAGAACAGTAATAATCAAACAAAATGTAAAATATGTTCATAGCAGGAACATACAGAAGATTGCTTCTACAATGGTGTTTAAAATAGAATAATGTATATTTGATTAGACAATCATTTATGGGAATAAAAAGATTAAGAAAATTTATCCTTACCTGCAAAATCTTAGAACCAAAAAACCAAACCAAACCCAGTGCCGTCGAGGTGATTCCTACTCATGGCGACCCTATAGGACAGAGTAGAACTGCCCCATAGAGTTTCCGAGGAGCGCCTGGCAGATTCAAACTGCTGACCCTTTGGTTAGCAGCTGTAGCACTTAACCACTATGTCACCAGAGTTTCCACAAAATCTTAGAAGCAACAACATATTCATCATATTTCATCCAGAACATTCCTGATGTCCTGCAGTCAAGCATTTGAACTCATTTGTGCAGAAACATTCGTTTTTATAGCTACTTACCTTCCTGGTGGTTACATCATTGGCTCCTAAAGACCAGAAAAAGAACCAAATGCAATTTGGCTGTCTTGACTGGGTCCCAAAGAAGACTCTTAAAGTTAAACAAATGAACAGAAATATCTTAAACAAGCAATATCTTCTAGGTGCAACTGCTTGTGTGTGGCACGAGGAAAATAAACACTAATCAAGGTAACTTAATTCTCAGTGAAATGAAACCTCATATGGAAACATGGGAATTTTACTCTTCCTTGATAATTACATCATCTAGAATCATCTCATGTGAGATTTTTATCATAAAGGAAGGGTTCATGGAAAGGAGATGCCTGACTGGAGCCAGCTGTGGATTATTCTTAATTGCCTCTCCACTCTCACATTCCCAAAAGGAAGGAGGATATCAGGGCTTAATATGACTCAAGTAAAGCATGAGAAAACGGAATATGTTTACAAATGTCAACACAACTATTTGTAAAATAATTCGATATTTATTAAATCTTTTTGTGAGAAATGAAGTGGCTCTAATCAGACTTAAATAAATGGGTTGACTAATTTTTTTTGTGTTAATATTTGAATGTACCATGCAACTAGGTTGATGGAAGTTGTATATAAAAGTTATCCAAATCACTCAGTAGGATGATTTCGAAGAATCTGAAAAAAGTTAGGAAAATAAATTTGAAATACTGTGGCACTATGAGTCAACCAGAATTACAGAGCGTTCAGTAAATTGGAGTAAAAAAGAACTGAAGATATCATTTTCAAATTGATTGTTGTTGTTAGGTGCCATCAAGTCTGTTCTGACTCATAGCCAACCTATGTATCACAGAACAAAACACTGCCTGGTCCTGTGCCATTCTTAAAATCGTTACTATCCTGGAGCCCATTGTAGCACCCACTGTGTCAATCTCTCTCTTTGAGGGTCTTCCTTTTTTTCCGCTGATCCTGTACTTTACCAAGCATGATGTCCTTCTCCAGGAGCTGATCTTTCCTGACAACATGTACAAAGTATGTAAGACACAGTCTCGCCATCCTTGCTTCTAAGGAGCATTCTGGTTGTACTTCTTCCAAGACAGATTTGTTCCTTCTCTTGGCAGTGCATTCAATATTCTTTGCCAACGCCACAATTCAAAGGCGTCAATTCTTGTTTGGTCTTCCTTATTCATTGTCCAGTTTTCACATGCATATTAGGCGATTGAAAACACAATGCCTTGGGTCAGGCACACCTTAGTCTTCAAGGTGACATATTTGCTTTTCAACACTTTAAAGAAGTCCTTTGCAGCAGATTTGCCCAATGCAATGCGTCTTTTGATTTCTTTCTTTTTTTTTTTTAATTTTTGTTGTGCTTTAAGCGAAAGTTTACAAATCAAGTCAGTCTCTCACACAAAAACTTATATACACCTTGTTACATACTCCCAATTGCTCTTCCCCTAATGAGACAACCTACTCCCTCCCTCCACTCTCTCTTTTCATGTCCATTCCTCCAGCTTCTAACCCTCTCTACCCTCTCCTCTTCCCTCCAGACAGGAGATGCCAACACAGTCTCAAGTGTCCACCTGATCCAAGAAGCTCACTCCTCACCAGCATCCCTCTCCAACCTATTGTCCAGTCCAATCCCTGTCTGAAGAGTTGGTTCCTGTCCTGGGCCAAGAGAAGGTCTGGGGGCCATGACCACCAGGGTCCTTCTAGTCTCAGTCAGACCATTAAGTCTGGTCTTTTTACGAGAATTTGGAGTCTGCATCCCACTGCTCTCCTGCTCCCTCAGGGGTTCTCTGTGTTCCCTGTCAGAGCAGTCATCAGTTGTAGCTGGGCACCATCTAGTTCTTCTGGTCTCAGGCTGATGTAGTCTCTGGTTTATGTGGCCCTTTCTGTCTCTTGGGCTCTTAATGACCTTGTGTCCTTGGTGTTCTACATTCTCCTTTGATCCAGGTGGACTGAGACCAGTTGATGCATCTTAGATGGCCGCTTGCTAGGGCCGAAGACTCCAGATGCCAATCTCCAAAGTGGGATGCAGAATGTTTTCTTAATAGATTTTATTATGCCAATTGACTTAGATGTCCCTTGAAACCATGGTCCCCAAACCCCTGCCCCAGCTACTCTGGCTTTCGAAGCGTTCAGTTTATTCAGGAAACTTCTTTGCTTTTGGTTTAGTCCAGTTGTGCTGACCTCCCCTGTATTGTGTGTTGTCTTTCCCATCACCTAAAGTAGTTCTTATCTACTACCTAAAGTAGTTCTTATCTACTACCTAATTAGTGAATATCCCTCTCCTTCCCTCCCTCCCTCCCTCCTTCCCTCCCTCCCATCTCTCTTAACCATCAAAGAATATTTTCTTCTCTGTTTAAACTATTTCTCAGTTCTTATAGTAGTGGTCTTATACAATACTTATTCTGTTGTAACTAATTTCACTCAACATAATGCCTTCCAGGTTCCTCCATGTTATGAAATGTTTCACAGATTCATCACTGTTCTTTATCAATGCGCAGTATTCTGTCATGTGAATATACCATAGTTTATTTATTCACTCATTCATTGATGGGCACCTTGGTTGCTTCCATCTTTTTGCTATTCTAAACAGTGCTGCAATGAACATAAGGGTGCGTATATCTGTTCCTGTAAAAGTTCTTATTTCTCTAGGATATATTCCAAGGAGTGGGATTGCTGGATCTTATGGTAGTTCTATTTGTAGCTTTTTAAGGAAGCGCCAAATTGATTTCAAAAGTGGTTGTACCACTTTACATTCCCACCAACCGTGTGTAAGTGTTCCAATCTCTCCACAACTTCCCCAGCATTTCTTGTTTTGTGTTTTTTGGATTAATGCCAGCCTTGTTGGAGTGAGATGAAATGTCATTGTAGTTTTGATCTGCATTTCTCTAATGGCTAACGACCATGAATATTTCCTCATGTATCTGTTAGCTACCTGAATGTCTTCTTTAGTGAGGTGTCTGTTCATATCTTTTGACAATTTTTTAATTGTGTTATTTGTCTTTTTGTAGTTGAATTTTTGCAGTATCATGTAGATTCTAGGGATCAGGCACTGATTGGAAATGTCATACCTAAAAACTTTTCCTCAGTCTAGGTAATCTTTTAACTCTTTTGGTGAAGTCTTTGGATGAGCATAGGTGTTTGATTTTTAGGAGCGCCCAGTTACCTGGTTTTTCTTCTGCATTATTAATAATGTTTCATATACTCTTTATGCCATGTATTAGGGCTCCGAACAGTGTCCCTATTTTTTCTTCCATGATCTTTATCATTTTAGATTTTATATTTAGGTCTTTGATCCATTTTGAGTTTGTTTTTGTGCATGGGGTGAGGTATGGGTCTTGTTTGATTTTTTTGCAGATGGATATCCAGTTATGCCAGCATCATTTGTTTAAAAAACTGTCTTTTCCCTATTTAACTGTTTTGGTGCCTTAGTCATATATCAACTGCTCATATGTGGATGGATTTATGTCTGGATTCTCAAATCTGTTCCAGTGGTCTATGAATCTGTTGTTGTAGGAGTACCAGGCTGTTTTGACTACTGTGGCAGTATAATATGTTCTAAAATCAGGTAGAGTGAGGCCTCCCACTTTATTCTTCTTTTCCAGTAATGCTTTACTTATCATTAAAAAATGTCATTGGACTCATTAGACATGGATTGGACTGGACAATGGATTGGAGCGAGAGATGATGAGGAGTGAGCTACTTATATCAGGTGGACACCTGAGACTATGTTGGCATCTCCTGTTTGGAGGGAAGATGGGACGGTTAGAAGCTTACAAAATGGTCACCAAAAAAGAGACTGGAAGGAGGGAGCGGGCTGTCTCATTGTGTAGTAAGGCGTATATTATAAGTTTATATGTGAGAGACTGACTTGATTTGTAAGCTTTCACTTAAAGCACAATACAAATTATTTTTAAAAAGTTGGAATTTGGCTCGGAATTGCATTAAATCTATAGATTGCCTTTGGTAGAATAGACATTTTTATAATGTTAAGTCTTCCTATCCATGAGCAACGTATGTTTTTCCACATAGGTAGGTCTCTTTTGGTTTCTTGCAGTAGTGTCTTCTAGTTTTCTATGTTTAGGTATTTTACATCTCTGGTAAGATGTATTCCTAAGTATTTTATCTTCTTCGGGGCTATTGTAAATGGTATTGATTTGGTGATTTCCTCTTCGATGTTCTTTTTGTTGGTGTAGAGGAATCCAACTGATTTTTGTATGTTTGTCTTGTATCCTGATACTCTGCTGAACTCTTCTATTAGTTTCAGTAGTTTTCTGGAGGATTCCTTAGGGTTTTCTGTGTATAAGATCATGTCATCTGCAAATAGAGATACTTTTACTTTTTCCTTGCCAATCTGGATGCCCTTTATGTCTTTATCTAGCCTAATTGCTATGGATAGGACCTCCAGCACAGTGTTCAATAAGAGTGGTGATAAAGGGCATCCTTGTCTGGTTCCCTATCTCAAGGGGAATACTTTCAGGCTCTCTCCATTTAGGATGATGTTGGCTATCGGTTTTGTATCAATGCCCTTTATTATGTTGAGGAATTTTCCTTGTATTCCTATTTTGCTGAGAGTTTTTGTCATGAATGGTGTTGAACTTTGTCAAATGCCTTTTCTGCATCAATTGATGAAATCATGTGATTCTTGTCTTTTGTTTTATTTATATGATGGATTACATTAATGGTTTTTCTAATGTTGAAACATTCCTGTATACGTGGTATGAATCCCACTTGGTCATGGTGAATTATTTTTTTTTGATATGTTGTTGAACTCTATTGGCTAGAGTTTTGTTGAGGATTTTGGCATCTAAGTTCATGAGGGATATAGGTCTGTAATTTTGTGTGTGTGTGATGTCTTTATGTGGTTTTGGTATCAGGGATATGGTGGCTTCATAGAATGAGTTTGGGAGTATTCTGTCCTTTTCTGTTCTCTGCTCTCTGAAATACCTGTAGTAGTAGTGGTGTTATCCCTTCTCTGAAAGTTTGGTAGAACTCTTCAGTGAAACTGTCCGGGCCAGAGCTTTTTTGGGGGGGGCAGTTTTTTGATTACCCTTTTCGCTTTGTCTTTTGTTATGGCTCTATTTAGTTGTACTACCTCTGTTTGTGTTAGTTTAAGTAGGTAATGTGTTTCTAGGAATTCATCCATTTCTTCTAGGTTTTCAAATTGTTAGAGTACAATTTTTCAGAGTAATCTGATATGATTCTTTTAATTTCAGTTGGGTGTGTTGTAATATCGCCCATCTCATTTCTTATTCGGGTTATTTGGTTCCTCTCCTGTTTTTCTTTTGTCAGTTTGGCCAGTAGTTTATCAATTTTGTTGATTTTTTTCAAAAAAACTAGCTTTTGGTCTTATTAATTCTTTCAATTGTTTTTCTGTTTTCTATTTCATTTAGTTCTGCTCTAATTTTTATTATTTGTTTTCTTCTAGTGTCTGTGAGTTTTTTTTTGTTGCTCTGTTTCTATTTCTTCAAGTTGTAGAGATAATTCTTTCATTTTGGCCATTTTTTCTTTTTGTATGTGTGCATTTATTGATATAAATTGGCCTCTGAGCATCGCTTTTGCTGTGTCCCAAAGGTTCTGTTAGGAAGTGTTTTCATCTTATTGGATTCTATGAATTTCTTTATTCCATCCTTATTTTTTTTTTTTTAATGTCTTCTATAATCCAATCTTTTTTGAGCAGGGTATTGTTTAGTTAGTGTTTGATTTCTTTTTCCTGCTTTTCCTGTTATTGATTTCCACTTTTATGGCCTTCTGGTCAGAGAAAATGCTTTGTAATATTTCAGTGTTTTGGATTCTGCTAAGGCTTGCTTTATGACCTAATATGTGGTCTATTCTATAGAATGTTCCATGTGCACTAGAAAAGAAAGTTTAGTTGGTTGCTGTTGGGTGGAGTGTTCTGTATATGTCTATGAGGTCATGTTAGTTGATTGTGGCATTTAGATCTTCCGTGTCTTTACTGAGCTTCTTTCTGGATATCCTGTTCTTCAGCGAAAGTGGTGTGTTGAAGTATCCCAGTATTACTGTGGAGCTATCTATCTCACTATTCAATGCTGATAGAGTTTGTTTTATGTATCTTGCAGCCCTGTCATTGGGTGTGTAAATATTTAATATGGTTATAGCTTCTTGGTGTATTGTTCCTTTAATCATTATATAGTGTCCTTCCTTATCTTTTCTGATGGATTTAACTTTAAAGCCTATTTTGTCAGAAATTAATATTGCTACTCCTGCTCTTTTTTGCTTATTGTTTGCTTGATATATTTTTTCCATCCTTTGAGTTTTAGTTTGTGTCTCTAAGTCTAAGGTGTGTCTCTTGTAGGCAGCATATAGACAGATCGTGTTTCTTTATCCAGTCTGAGACTCTCTGACTCTTTATTGGTGCATTTAGTCCATTTACATTCAGAGTAATTATGGATAGGTGTGAATTTAGTGCTATCATTTTGATGTCTTTTTTTGTGTATTGACAGTTTCTTTTTTCCACTTGATTTTATGTGCTGAGTAGATTTTCTTTATATATTGTCCTTTCCTCATATCTGTTGTTGTTGATTTTGTTTCTGCTGAGTCTCTATTTTTTTTTTTTTAATGAGTAGGGTAGCTTGTCTCCTTTGTGGTTACCTTATTATTTACCCTTAATTTTCTAAATTTAAATGTAACTTTTATTTCTTTGTATTGCCGTATTTTCCACTCCATATGGAAGGTGTATGATAACATTTCTTACTCCCTCTTTATTATTCTAATGTTGTCTTCTTTTCTATGATAACATTGCTGTTACCCTGTTTTGAGGGTTTTTTTTTTTTTTTTAAATAATCTTGCTTTGTTTTTTTGGATTTCCCTATCTGGGTTGACTTCTGGTTGCTCTGCCCAGTGTTCTAGTCTTGGGTTGATACCTGATATTATCGATTTTCTAGCCAAAGAACTCCCTTTAGTGTTTCTTGTAGTTTTGCGTTGGTTTTTATGAATTCTCTAAACTTCTGTTTACCTGGAAATGTCTTAATTTCACCTTTATATTTGAGAGACATTTTTGCTGGATATATGATTCTTGGCTGGCAATTTTTTCCTTCAACTTTTTATATGTCATCCCATTGCCTTCTTGCCTGTGTGGTTTCTGCCTAGTAGTCCAAGCTTATTCTTATTGGCTCTCCTTTCTAGGTGACTTTTCCTTTATCCCTAGCTGCTCTTAAAATTCTTTCTTTATCTTTGGTTTTGGCAAGTTCAAGTATAATCTGTCTTGGAGACTTTCTTTTGACATCTGCCTCATGTTCAGTTAGACGAGTATCTTGGATAGATATCTTCTCCTCTTTCATGATATCAGGGAAGTTTTCTGCTAAAAAATCTTCAACAATTTTCTGTGTATTTTGTGTTATCCCTCCCTGTTCTGATACTCCAATCATTCGTAGGTTATTTCCCTTGATACAGTCTGCCATGATTCTTAAGCTTTCTTCATTTTTTAAAAATTCTTTTGTCTGATTTTTCTTCAAACATATGACTGCCAAGTGCTTTATCTTCAAGTTCAGAAATTCTGCCTTCCATTTGCTCAAATCTGCTTCTCTGGCTTTCTATTGAGTTGTCTATTTCTTTATTTTTATTGTTAATTTTCTGAATTTCTGATTGCTGTCTGTCTATGGATTTTTCCAGCTTATGAAATTTTTCATTATGTTCCTGAATAATCTTTTTAATTTTTTCAATTGCTTCATCTGTATGTTCCTTGGCTTGTTCTGCACATTGCCTTATTTCCTTCTTGATGTCTTGAAAGGTTCTGCATATTAATGTTTTGTTTTCTGCCTCTGGTAATTCCAGAAATGCACTTTCATCTAGAAGATCCCTTGATTCTTTGTTTTGAGAGTTTGTTGAGGTAATTATGGTCTGTTTCTTTATGTGACTTGAAATTGACTGTTTTTTTTTGAGCCATCTATAAGTTATTGCATTAGTTTATTTTATGTTTGCTTACTGTGTCATAGCTTCTTGCTTTGTTTTGTTTTGATATGCCCAGATGGTTGCTTGAGTGAGCTAACTTGATTATTTTCACTTTTGGAGCTCAGATGTCCTCTCACCAGATGGTTAGAGCTGTTATCAGGTAGATCAGTCTAGGAGTGCATTCGGTTTTCTTGTGTGAATTCAGCTCAGGTGTCTAGGTAGCTGATCATCAAGTGTGTGGTACAGGCTGTGTCCCACACCCTTAGAGGGGCAGGGGTGATTGGTGCAGGTACCTGTATCTGGTTGTAGCAGATGGTCATACTCTGAACAAGGCAGGGGGCTGAGAATCATCCCCCAAGTGTCTCTGAGGAAAGTGTGCCCCTATTCCCTAGAGTGTACAGTTGGGTGGGTTCTTCAGACGGACCATGGGCACCCAATATTTTTGGTTGTAAGGACTGAGAAGTACCAGTTATCCTCAGACCCCTTTTGCGGGTGGCTGGGTGACCTGAGTGGAGCCATCTGTCTTTAGGCCCCTGATATGGGTAGGTGAGGACCCTGTTTAATAGGCAAAGCAATGTCAAACATCAAACACCCACCTCTCCACCACACAGCTGAAAGAGTTGGTGTTTGCCAACAGGGGCCTATTCTCCTGAAATAGGCCCAGACAGGTCCATGCAGAGGGGAAAGGTTGTCAAAGTCCACAGACCGTTTATGTCTGATCAGGAGCTGCTTCTGTCCTGAGCTTCCCCAGTTAATGGAGCTGGTAAATTATGTTTTTCCCCAATTGCAAATTTATTCCTTCTCAAAGCCCATGAGGATAGGTCTAGGCTCTCAACAGGACCTATCTCAGGCCCAGGGAAGTCAGCCACTGAAGCCATCTTGGGAGTAGGGGGGGCGGGGGGGCAGAGTGGGGGGTGCAGTGAAATATATGCAGGTAATTAGCTTTTGCTGAGAGCGCCATTCTTCTCTGGTTCCAGAGGTCTGAGTAGGCTGTATGGCTGGCTGCTTCTCCCTGAGGAAACTGTGGCCGAACACTAGTACCAACCCGCCACTGCAGCTCCTGGGAATGGGGCCTAAGGGCTCCCCATGATTCAGGTCTGGTAACTCCTCTCCACTTCTGAACCATCTCTTCCTCCCCCTGCCCCTCAGTTCTTTTTCTAAGCTTGCCTTTGATACTCAGGGCTCCTAGCTTGTCATACATATACTTGTTTCACTTGTTTTTTTCAGATGTTTGTTGTAAAGAGAGTTTGCTGGAAGCGCCTGTCTATTCTGCCACCTTGGCTCTGCCTCTGGAAATAGCATCTTTTGATTTCTTGATTGCTGCTGCTATGGTATTGATTATGGATCCAAGTAAAATGAAATCCTTGACAACTTCAATGTTTTCTCTGTTTATCGTGGTTTGGCTTATTGGTCCAGTTGTGAGGATTTTTGTTTTTTTGTGTTGAAGTGTAATCCATAATGAAGGCTGTAGTCTTTGATTTTCCTCAGTAAATGCTTCAAATCCTCTTCACTTTCAGCAAGCAAGGTTGTGTCATCTGCATAATGCAGGCTGTAATGAGTCTTCCTCCAATTCTGATACCTCATTCTTCTTCATACAGTCCAGTTCCTCAGATTATTTGCTCAGCATAGAGATTGAATAGGTATGGTGAAAGGACACAACCCTGACATTCATCTTTCTTGACTGTAAACTACTCAGTCTCCCCATGTTCTGTCTGAACAATTGCCTCTTGATCCATGTACAGATTCCTGATAACACAATTATGTGTTCTGGAATTCCCATTCTTCACAATGTTATCCATAATTTGTTATGATCCACACATAGTCGAATGCCTTTGCATAGCCAGTAAAACACAAGTAAACATCCTTCTGGTATTCTCTGCTTTCAGCCAGGATCCATCTGACATCAGCAATGATATCCCTGGTTCCACTCCCTCTTCTGAATCTGGCTTGAATTTTTTGCAGTTCTCTGTTGTTATACTGATATTCAAATCTATTAATGTCCCGTTTATCTTACCATTAATAAGGACCAGTTATAAAAATATATAAATGGTCACCTAATGGTATTAAAAATATGATATTCAAGTCAGCTATTATAGGGACATCTTTGGTTTAGGGTCTGTCAAAACCAATATGCCTATTGTTCATAGGAGACACCTGTGATATCTCACTGGTTTCTAGTCATGCTTGTAGAGCAAGTCAAAATTTCACCCAAGCTTCTGTCAGTATTAATTATATAAAATACATATGGGTTGGGATGGGTGTATATCATCGCCATTATCATCAGCAGCAGCACTTTTTTTGCATTATCACTAAATCAGTTAAAATTTGTGTTAACTGGGTTAAAAAAAAAAAAAAACCTGGGTTCAAACTTGTATAATAATTACAGGTGCATGAACCCCTTCTAGAATAAATAAACAGTTGACCTAATTAGACAACATCTGGTTTAATTCATGCTCCAGAAATAATCACGACAAATGGGATTACTGTTATTGGTGAAATGGTTGGGTTATATCCTTGGAACCGGGCTTGAACTCTATCCTAGTTGATTGACAATCCACAAGTTTCATTGACTTAAAATGTGGGGATATTTCTCATTTATAATACCTCTTGGGTGTGAGTCAAGTGCAAATCTGCTCTGTATTATCATCTTTCCTATTTCATTTCTGGTTAGCAGCTCTTATGTTAGTCACTATCATGGCAAATGCATAGGAATATGGATGGAACCAGGTAAATGGCACTTAATTCTTCTGTTTGAAAGTGGAATCTTTCACTTCATTCATATTCCATTTGCCCAGCAAGTCATATGGCAAATCCTGATGTGGAAGAGATGAGAAATACCCCGCTACTCAGGATGCACCAAGGATAATCCTCTCCCTTGTTTCTAGGTATAGTGAATTAATCATATACTTCATATACCATTAGGTCTGTATTTGGCTTCCATATCATGTTCCTATATTAGTCATGGAATCGACTCGAAGGCACTGGGTTGGGATATTAGTCAGAATTTTACTACAATAATGATGCATAAAAGACAACCACAAAATCTTAGTGACATGTAATAAAAAGTATTTCATGCAACTCTACAAATCAGCTAGGTTTTGAGTTCAGGTTGTTTCCATGCATCTCTTAATTTCCTTGGACAAGTTGAAGGGGCGGCAGACACTTGAGGCAAGTTCATCTCATGGTAGAACTTCAAGCTTTCAGAGGAGAAGTCTCTTACAGACTAGGCTGGGAAACACCACACTCACACTCATATCCACATTCCATTAACCAAGTAACATGGCCAAGACTAGTGTCAATGGGTCAGGAAATATACTCCTCCCATGGAGACAGTGTAGGTCTGTGGGGAGGGGGTCAAGCAGGGGAATAATGTCAATATTTGGTGACTAATAATCTAATCTACACAAGTTGCATTCACTCATCCAAGAAATACTTTCTGGACACAAATATTTTTTTCAGATACCAAAGCAGGATTCAAAGTATATGCATTCTAGTTGTTGTTAGCTGCCATCAAGTTGGTTCCGAGTTACGGTGACTTTATGCATAATAAAATGAAAGATTGCCATGTCCTGTAACATCTTCATGATCTTTGGTATTTTGAGTCCATTGTTGCAGCTATTGAGTTATTCCGTCTCACTGAGGGTTTCCCCCATTTTGGTTGGCTCTCTACTTTACCAAACATGGTACCTTTTTCTAGCAATTGGTTTTTCCTGATGACACGTCCAAAGTAAGCAATTTGAAGTCTCACCAGCTGTCATGGATTGAATTGTGTCCCCCCCCAAAATATCTGTCAACTTGCTTAGGTCATGATTCCCTTGTCCGATTCTATGATTGCCTATCATTTTACGATCTGATGTGGTTTCGCTAAGTGTTGTACACCCTATCACTATGATGTAATAAAATGTATTAGCAGAAGTTATGTTGATGAAATCTATAAGATCAGGTAGTGTCTTAAGTGGATCTCTTTTGAGATACAAAAGAGAGAAGTGAGAAGAGAGACATGGAGGCCTCATACCACCAAGAAAGGAGTGCTGGAGCAGAGCATGTCCTTTGGGTCTGAGATTCCTGCACTGAGATGCTCCCAGACCAAGGGAAGATTGATGACAAGGGCATTCCTCCAGGGCAGACAGAGAGAGAAAGCCTTCCCCTGGAGCCGACGACCTGAATTTGGACTTGTAGCCTACTAGACAGTGACAGAATAAATTTTTCGTTGTTAAAGCCATCCTCCTGTGGTATTTCTGATATAGCAGCATTAGATGACTAAAACACCGTCCTAATTTCTAAGGTATATTTTGGTTGTATTTCTTCTAAGACTGCATGAGTAAACATTCATTCTATTGGGAGTCTATGGTATATTCAATATTCTTCATCAACGCTGGAGTTTGCATGCATCAATTCTTTTTCTAGTAGTAGACAGAAATAGATACACATAATTACATATATAGTTAGATGGTGCCTTGCTCTCTGAAGAAAAATTTAAAAAGTAGGGTAAAGGACAAGATAGTAACTGGTTCAGGGATGAAGTCTCTCTATCATTTCTAGAAGCAGACTGCTCAAAGCAAATGAACTGGCTAAAGCCCTGAAATAAGAGATGAGTTAGTATCCAAAGAAGAAACCTCAGCAAAATATAGCTGTAATACAATGAAAGAGCCCAGTGATGTAATAGGAATTGAGGAGCACACAACAATGGAGGCCAGGTGGAGTTGGGCCTTGAGTTTAATTTTAAAAGCTTTCCATTCAACTCAGGTTTTTGTAAAATTGAATAGAACCGTAATAAAATCTAACATACTTTAAATGGATTATTCCATGTGCTTTATGGTACAAAGATGGGCACAGTAAGACAATTTAGATAGATATTACAAAAGTACAGGTGAGTAAGTATGATGACTTGAACCATCAAGTATGGAAAATAGCAAAAGTAGCAAAATCCTGAAGACAATGAGCAAATGCTGAACAATGCATTCTTTGAGAGAACAGTGGAGTCAGGGATGCTACTAAAGCTTTGGTTGAATAAAGGCATCATTTATTGATAGGATGAAGATTGAGCAGAAAAATATCTTGGAGAGCCTAATCAACCTTTAAACTTCAAGTACGTCAACTTTGAATACTTAACATATATCCTCATGGAGAGATTAACTTGGAAGTTGATATTCAACCATAGATTTCAGGGAAGAGATTCTATTTGGAGATATAAATTTGGTAGTTGTAAACATAGAGATAGAAATTAAACAATGACATAAACGATTTAGTCAAATGAGAAGTCTGTTTATTTAAATAAGGACACAGCACTGTTCATTTATTACAAAATGTCAGGTATCTGGTAGGGGCTGTTACTTATTTTTTAGTACTACTCTAGCTACTATTGGGCCTTTACATACCTACGTAAGTTTTAGAATTAGTTTGTCATTTTCTTTACAAATTTTGTTGTGATTTTTATTAGATTTGCATAGAATATATAAACAGTATTGATGGAATTTAGTCTTCTTAACCATTAACTTTCTATATCTCAAGAATTATTGAGATTTACCTTCATGTCAATATTATAATTTTATCCGTGAAATCCTTGAGTGGATATGTGTGTTCATGAGTGTAGGAGTGTGTGCATGCATGTGTGTGTTCATATACACCCGTGTAAGTCTGTTCACAGATATACATCAACAAAATATAATCAATAAAATACCAAAAAAACACTGAATAGAAAATACCTAAACTAGAAAGCTACTGAGCCATTAAAATCCAAAGCAAATCACTGTCGTGTAATTTTTATGTTACTTTTATCAAAATAGCAAGAAACTTGCAATTCTCATACTTTGTAATATATTGCAGACACAGGGCATAGTGAGGGTAAGGAGTTTCCAGGGGCAATCTCTATGTTCAGCCTTTCCCTATCCCAAATTTCAAGATGAATAGATGTTGATGAGTCAGCAGAAATGTCTTCCCCCTCTTGTCTGGCTTTCATATTTGTGGTGCCTAAAAGTATTCTGTACCTTGTCTGCTGCACCCTTGGACTTGGACCCTGGTGCATGTGCCCTCCTCTGCCCCCCTTTTGCGATGCTTCTGTTTAGACAATGGAGAATATAAAATAGAACAAAACCGTGTGATTAATAATAATCATATGAATTCTAGTTGCATGACCAAGAACAAGTTACTTAACCTCTCTGAGCCTCAACTTTGTCATCTGTACAATGGCAGTAACAACAGTAACAGATTCAATAGAAGTAATAGCTTTTGATGTTGTGAGGATTAACTAGTTGCCATCCAACTGATTTCATCTCATGGCAAACCCATACTCTGTAGGGCTTTCAATTGCTGTGACCTTTTGGAGGTAGATCACTAGGTCTTTCTTCTGAGGTGCATCTGGGCAGACTGAAGCCACAAATATTTTGGTTAACAGCAAAAAAAAAAAAAAAAAAAAAAAAAAATTTTTTTTTTTTTTTTAGTGCAACTAGGGACTCCCTGTGAAAGTTAAGTGACTTATTATAAACAAAATGTGTAGAACACTGCTTGGTATATTGTAGTTGCTACTTAATTGTTATCAGAAATTGTTATCAATATATCATGAATATTTATGGCATTATCACTGAAACATTTGATAAAAAGAACAAAAATATAAAGTTGGACAAGCCTCACTTATGCATATTATTTAATACCATAAATCAAATCCCAGAAAATGAATGCTGTCAGTAGATAAAAAAGATACTGCATTTTAAACGTATATTTGTAATTACAAAATTCCTAAGATGGCCCTACAATAGGACCAGTACAATAATCCATTCATTAAAAAATATTAAGTAAGTGCATATTGTTTGTCAACTGCTGTTTCAGGTCCCATAGAAACAGAAGTAAACCATCAGACAAATCTCTGCCCATCAGAAACTTACATTCCAATGTAGAAATACACAAAAAATGCGTATACAAATAGAGATACAGTAAAATTCAAAGTAATGCTAATGCTTACAAAATGAGCAAGGCATTGAAGTAGAATGTTAATTTATAGGTTAAATTAGTTGGTCAGCAAAGTCCTTTCTTAAGAGTGATATCTGAGCAGAGATCTGAAAGAAAGGGGAGAGACAACCAACAGGAAAATATGCAAAAAAAAAAAAAAACGCCAAAATGCTAGGAGAGAGAACCAACCCCAGTCCAAAGGCCTGGAGGCAATGAAACAAAACAAGGAGGATGCACAGCAGAAATCAAGGGAGAGAGGGGTGCTCTGTAGTGAGGTGAGAGATATGTCCAAAAGACTATCATGGCAGCCTAAAGGACTTGGATTTATTTAAAATCTTTGGAAAGATTTGATCAGAGAGACATGTCACCTAATTAATGTTTTAAGAACTTCCCCCTGGTTGTTGTCTGATTAGACTCTAGAGGGAAAAATTGAAGGTTGGGAGAGCAGTTAGGAGGCCCTTGCAGTGTCTGAGCAAGCTGTAGTGGCAGCCAGGCCCTGGGTGTTGGCAAGGGAGTAATTTAGAAGTGGGCAGATATGGAATCTATTCTGAAGATACAACCAACAGAAAGTGTTGTATATAAGATGTTAGAGAAAGAGAGAAGTCAATGATGACTCCAAATTAGAGAAAAATCCTGACATCACATAAGTGGGGGATAAACATTTTTGGTAAAAAATAATACAAATTCCCATAGAACACTAAATACAAACATACTAATTTTTTTTGATAGTCTAGAAGAGGCAGAAAAAAATCTGTAATATGATAAAATGCATACATATTTTAAATGGAAAATAAAACACTGTTAATGTTTTCCATCAATGTTAGAATCAAACATTAAGGATCAAACACTCAACATTTTTCTTGGAAATCGTAGACCTGGATATCATGGCAAACAACACTGGAACCAAAAATATCTTACCTTTGAAAAGCTAGCAAAAACGAACGGTAATTACGTATGATATAATCAACCTGAAACACTATTAGACTCAACTGAAAAATCATATGAACTAAAAAGAATGCTCAGAAAGTATAATTGGCACCCCATTAATATAGATAAAGTATAACCCTGAAGAGTTACAAATTTTATTTTCTCATAAATAAAAAATGCAACAAAATTTATACATTTCCTAAATCTAAATTATCAATTTAGATTTAGGAAATGTATTTTGTGATATTTATATAAAACATTTTTGCCTTGAACTCCACTTAAACTAAATGAAACCCATTGTTATTGAGTTGATTCCAACTTACAGCAACCCTATAAGAGAGATGTAACTGCTCAGTAGGATATTCTTGCTGTACTTCTTCCAAGACAGATTTTTTTTCTCCTTTCGGCAGTCCACGGTACATTAAATATTCTTCACTAAAACCATTATTCAAAGGCACCAACTCTTCTCTGGTCTTCCTTACTCCTTGTCCAGCTTTCACACAGGTGTAAGGCAGTTGAAAACACCATAGCTTGGATCAGGCACTCTGTAGTCCTTAAAGTGACGTCTTTGCTTTTTAACACTTTAAGGAAAGCTTTTGCAGCAGATTTGCCTAAAGTAACACGTCATTTGATTTCTTGAATGCTGCTTTGATTGTCACTCCAAGTAAAATGAAATCCTTGACAAGTTCAATATTTTCTCCTTTTATCTTGACGTTTCTTACTGGTCTGGTTGTGAGGATTTCTGTTTTCTTTATGTTGAGGTGTAATCTATAATGAAGGCTGTGGTTTTTGATCTTTATCACTAAGTGCTTCAAGTCCTCTTCACTTTCAGTAAGCATGGTCTTGTCATCTGCATATCACAGGTTGTTAATGAGTCTTCCTCTAATCCTGATGTCAAGTTCTTCTATACAGTCTGGCTTCTCAGGTTACTTGGTCAGCGCACAGATTGAATAAGTATGGTGAAAAGATACAAACCTGATGCACATCTTTCTTAACTTTAAACCATGAAGTATCCCCTTGTTCTGTTGGAACGATTGCCTCTTGATCTATGTCCAAGTTTCTCATGAGCAAAATTCAGTGCTCTAAATTCCCATTCTTTGCTATGTTATCCATAATTGGTTATGATCCACACAGTTGAATGTCTTTGCATAGTCAATAAAACACAGGTAAACATCTTTCTGGTATTCTCTGCTTTCAGCCAGGATCCATCTGACATCAGCAATGATATCCCTCATTCCATATCCTCTCCTGAATTCGTCTTGAACTTCTGGCAGTTCCCTGTTAACACACTGCTACAGCCACTTTTGAATGATCTTTAGCAAAATTTTGCTTGTATGTGATATTAATGATATTGTTCAAGAATTTCTGCATTTGATTGGACCTCCTTTCTTGGGTATAGGCGTATATATTGGCTCTCTTCCAGTTGGTTGGCCAGGTAGCTCTCTTCCAAATTTCTTGGCATAGACAAGTGAGCACTTCCAGTGCTGCATTTGTTTGTTCAAACATCTCAATTGGTATTCTGTCAGTTCCTGGACCCTTGTTTTTTGCCATTCCTTTCAGCATAGCATGGACTTCTTCCTGCAGTACCATTGGATCTTGATCATATGCTACATCCTGAAATGTTGAACATTGACCAATTAGTTTTGGTATAATGACTCTGTGTATTCCTTCCATCTTTCTCTCGATGTTTCCTGAGTTGTTCAATATTTTGCCCATAGAATCCTTCAATATTGCGACTTGCAGCTTGAATTTTTCTTCAGTTCTTTTGACTTGAGAAATACTGAGAGTTTTCTTCCCTTTTGATTTTCTACCTCCAGATCTTTGCACAGTTCATTATAATATTTTATTTTGTCTTTCAAGCTGCCCTTTGAATCTTCTGTTCAGCTCTTCTACTTCTTAATTTCTTCTATTCCCATTAGCTACTGGATATTTTAGAGCAAGTTTTGAAGTCTCTTTTGACATCCGTTTTGGTCTTTTCTTTCTTTCCTGTCTTTATGATACATATAAACCAAAACCTATTGTCACTGAGTCTATTTTGACAGAGTAGAACTGCCCCATAGGGTTTCCAAAGAGCACCTGGTGGATTCAAACTGCCGACCTTCTGACTGGCAGTCATAGCTCTTAACCACTATGCCACCAGGGTTTCCTATAGCACTCCTCAAATCAACATAAAAGTATAAAAATGAGCAAAATATATGTCAGGAGAGTCCAGTAGAAGATAAGAAGGCACTACTATATTCATGGAAATTTATCTAATTTCACTAAAAAAAAATTTAAATTAAAATGGCAGTTGGAATTCATCATTTTTCCAAATGGTTTAGCAGATATTGGAAGATTTAAAAATAGTAATGGTCCAAGGGAAAGCAGGTGCCCTCAACCATTGTTGCAAATATGGATTGTGAAACTTTGTGATGATATATTTGCAGTTTTCAATATTTATATTTATGCTAGAAATAATCCAAGTTAGGAATTCATGAAATGCAAATAGACAATTTTACATACTTTTCTTCATTACATTTTATAAGAGGATTTTTTGAATCAAAAAAAAAAAAAAAAAGGAAAGAATTCCCATGACTGTGAATTTCCATCAGTCAGGCATGAGAACATAATGTCTACTTTGAAAGCATGAGGAAAACTTATATTCTAACCTAGAAAAATATCTATCAAATATAGCTAGACAAGAATGCATCAGATGCAGGCAGGGCCACGACAGTGGAGTAGTCAGATGCTTCTGATAGTCCTTCTTACAACAAAGACCTGAAAAAACAAGTAAACTGATTATATATATGACAAGCTAGGAGCCCTGAACATCAAAGGCAAAGTTAAGAAATTGGACTTAGCAACAGAGGGAGGGAGATATGGTTCAGAAGCAGCAAGAAGTTGCCGGACCTAACTCAGTGTGAACCAGCGCCCCTCATCCCTGATCTGCTGGTGTGACTGCAGAGGGGCTGGCAGTAGCTTTCTGTACACGGTTTCCCCAGCCACAGAGAGCCGGTGGCACAGAGTCTACTCACGCCTCCAGAATCAGAGAAGAACAGCGCTCTCTGCATAAGTGCTAGCATTTAATTCACTGCACAGATCATATACCTCCCCTTTCAAAGGAACTCTCCCCCATTTATCTGATCCCTCACCCCTCTGTCCCAGGCCCCCGAGCTGGCTTCAGTGACATTCGATTTCCCTGGGCCTGAGATAGGTCCTGGCACGCAACCAGAGCCATTGGAGAAGGAACAAATTAACAAAGAGGGAAAAAATAATCTGATGGCTCCTCTAAGCTGGAAACTCAGGGCAGAAGCAGCTCCTGTCCAGGCACTAGTGGTCCATAGACTTTGAATGGCTTTCACCCCTGCATAGAACTGTGTGGCCCATTTCAGGAGCTGGGTTCTTCTTACACTGCATGGGCGTGTGGCCTAAGGTCTGACTTTAACGGTTTCAGCTGTGCAGTGGCGAGGTGGGTTCTTGATGCTTGACACTGCTCTATTAAGCAGGGTCCTCAACTACCCACATCAGGGGCCTGAGGACTGGTGGCTCCACCTATGCCACCTAGCCACCCATATCAGGGATACAAGGATAAGTGGTGTCTCCCAGTCCTTACAGTTAAAAGTATCGGGTGTCAATGGTATGGCTGCAGAGCCCACCCGCTTGTGCACTCTAGAGAACAGGGACGTGTCTTCCTCACAAACGCTCAGGGAAAGGTTGTCAGCCCCCTACCTTGCTCAGAGTGTGACCACCTGATGCAACAAGAGACTTGTGCATACACCAATCGCCACTGCTCCTCAAAGACAGTAGGTGAGAGCCTACACCACACACTTGGTGACCAACTACCTGGAAATATGAGCTGAATCCTTACAAGAAAACTGAATGGACTTCTAGGCTCATATATCTGATAACAGCTCTAGCCATCTGGTGACAGGACATTAGAGCATCAAAGGCTCCGTTAATCAAGCCAACTAATTTGAGCAGCCTATTAAGTATTTCAAAACAAAACAGAGCAAGAAGCTAGGACACAGTATGCAAACATACAGAGACAACAGTCAATATCAAATCACATAAAGAAGCAGACGATGATCATGTCAGCAAGCTTCCAAAGCAAAGAATTGAGGAATCTTCCAGATGAAGATATATTCCTAGAATTACCAGAGATAGAATACAAAATATTAATATACAGAACTCTTCAAGATATCAGGAAAGAAAAAAAATAAAAAAGAGATCAGTCAAAATGCAGAACAAGGCAAGGAACACACAGATAAAGCAGTTGAGGGAATTAAGAAGGTTATTCAAGAGAATAACGAAAAATTTAATAGGCTTCAAGAATCCTTAGAGAGACAGCAGTCAGAAACTCAGAAGATCAACAATAAAATTTCAGAATTAGACAACTCAGTAGAAAGTCAAAGGAGCAGAATTCAGGAAGGTGAAGTCAGAATGAGTGAGACTGAAAACAAAATACTTGGCACCAATATATTCAAAGAAAAATCAGATAAAAGAATTTTAAGAAATGAAAAAACCCTAAGAATCATGTGGGACTCTATCAAGAGAAATAGCCTACGAGTAATCAGAGTACCAGAACAGGGAGGAAAAACAGAAAATACACAGAAAATTGTTGAAAATTTGTTGGCAGAAAACCTCCCTGATATCATGAAAGATGAGATATCCATCCAAGATGCTCATCTAACCCCACAGAAGGTAGATCTCAAAAGAAAGATATCAAGACATATTATAGTCAATCTTGCCAAAACCAAAGATAAAAGAGAATTTTAAGAGCAGCTAGGGATAAACAAAAAGTCACCTGCGAAGGACAGTCAGTAAGACTAATCTCGGACTACTCAGCAGAAACCATGCAGGCAAGAAGACAATGGGAGGACATATATAAAGACTTGAAGGGAAAATAATTGCCAGCCAAGAATTATATATCCAGCAAAACTGTCTCAGATATGAAGGTGAATTATGGCATTTCCAGATAAACAGAAGTTGAGGGACATTGCCAAAACCAAACCAAAATTACAAGAAATTCTAAAGGAAATCCTCCAGTTAGAAACTCAATAACATCAGATAACAATCCACGACCAGAACAGAGAACAGGGAAACCAGATATCATCCAAGACAGAGAAATCACAAAACTAAATCAAAGTTAAAATGCTCAGAACAGGGAAACAGACATCAAGAAGTAAAAGATGACAACATTAACTCAAAAAAGAAGGACTAAAAGATATAGTCATAGATCTTTCATATGGAGTATGAAAATAGGGGTAAATATCAAGGTAATCACAAAGGAAAATAACAATCCTGCACATCAAAATAATAATAAAAAAAGAAAAACATGAAGACAGCAAAAACAAAAGCAAAAGCAATGGAAAAGAGGAAAAGACAATATATAAAGAAAAATTACTCAGCACAGAAAATTCAGTGGAAAAAAGAAACTGTCAACAACCCCAAAAAAGGCATCAAAATGACAGCACTAAACTCATACCTAGACATAATTACGCTGAATGTAAATGTACTAAATGCACCAATAAAGAGACAGAGAGTGGCAGAATGGATTAAAAAAAATGATCTGCCTATATGTTGCCTACAAGAGACACACCTTAGACATAAAGATACAAACAAACAAAACTCAAAGGATGGAAAAGAGATACCAAACAAACAACAACCAAAAAAGAAGAGTGGCAATATTAATTTCTAACAAAATAGACTTTAAAGTCAACTCTACCACAAAGGATAAGGAAGGACCCTTTTGTGCACCCAATGACAGGGCTCCAAAATACATAAAATGAACTCTAAAAGCACTGAAAACAGAGATGGGCAGCTCTACAATAATAGTAGGAGGCTCCAACACACCACTTTTGGTGAAGGACAGAATATCCAGAAAGAAGCTAAATAAAGACAGTGAAAATCTAAATGCCACAATCAACCAACCTGATCTCATAGGCACATACAGAACACCCCACCCAACGGCAGACAAGCATATTTTCTTTTCCAATGCACATGGAACGTTCTCCAGAATAGACCACATATTAGGTCATAAGCAAGTCTTAACAGAATCCAAAACATCAAAATATCTCGAAGCACCTTTTCTGACCGTAAAGGCATAAAAGTAGAAACCAATAACACAAAGCAAGTGAAAAAAAATCAAACACACAGAAACTGAACAACACCTTGCTGAAATACTACTGGGTTATAGAAGAAATTAAGGATGGAATAAAGAAATTCGTAGAATCAAATGAGAATGAAAACACTTCCTACCAAGACCTGTGGGACACAGCAAAAGCAGTGCTCAGAGGTCAATTTATAGCAATAAATGCACACATCCAAAAGAAGAAAAGGCCAAAATCAAAGAATTATCCCTACAACTCAAAGAAATAGAAAGAAAGCAGCAAAAGAAGTCCTAGGGTACCAGTAGAAACAAAATAATAAAAATTAGAGCAGAATTAAATGAAATAGAAAAAAGAAAAACAATTGAAAGAGTTAACAAGACCAACAGCTGGTTCTATGAAAAGATCAACAAAATCGATAAACCATTGGCCAAATGAACAAAAGAAAAATAGGAGAGAAAGCAAATAACCCAAATAAGAAATGAGATCGGCAATATTACAACAGACCCAACTGAAATTAAAAGAATCATAACAGAATATTATGAAAAATTGTACTCCAACAAATTTGAAAACCTAGAAGAATTGGATAAATTTCTAGAAACACACTACCTACCTAATCTAACACAAACAGATATAGAACAACTAAATAAACCTATAACAAAAGAAGAAAAGATAATTAAAAATTCCCAATAAATAAAAGCCCTGGCCCTGATGACTTCACTGGAGAATTCTACCAAACTTTCAGAGAAGTGTTAACACCACTACTATTAAAGGTATTTCAGAACATACCAAAGGATGGAATACTCCCAATCTCATTCTAAAAAAAAAAGACACCACAAAAAAAAGAAAATTACAGACCAATATTCCTCATGAACTTAGACACAAAAACCCTCAGCAAAATTCTAGCCAACAACATATTGAAAAAGTAATTCACCATGACCAAGTAGGATTCATACTAGGTATGCTGAGATGGTTTAACATTTAAAAAACAATCAGTGTAATCCATCATATAAATAAAAGACAAGAACCACATGATCTTATGGATTAATGCAGAAAAGGCATTTGACAAAGTCCAACACCCATTCATGATAAAGACTCTCAGCAAAATAGGAATAGAAGGAAAATTCCTCCACATAATAAAGGGCATTTATGTAAAGCCAACAGCCAACAGCACCCTAAATAGAGCAAGTCTGAAATCATTCCCCTTGAGAACGGGAACCAGACAAGGATGCCCTTTATCATCACTTTTATTCAACATTGTTCTGGAGGTCCTAGCCGGAGCTATTAGTCTAGGGGAAAAAAAAAAAAAAGCATCCAAATTGGTAAGGAAGAAATAAACTATCTCTATTTGCAGATGATATGATTTTATACACAGAAAACCCTAAAGAATCCACAAGAAAACTACTGGAACTAATAGAAGATTTCAGCAAAGTATCGGGACACAAGATAAACATGCAAAAACCAGTTGGATTCCTCTATATGAGCAAAGAGAAAGTCAAAGAGGAAATCATGAAATGAATACCATTTACAATAGCCCCAAGAAGATTAAATACTTAGGAACAAATCTAACCAGAGACACAAAAGACCTATACAAAGAAAACTATGAGACACTGCTACAAGAAACCGAAAGAGACCTACATAAGTGAAAAAACATACCTTGTTCTTCAATGGGAAGACTCAAGATTGTGAAAATGTTTATTCTACTCCAAGCAATCTGTAGATAAATGCAAGCCTGATCCAAACTCCAATGGCATTTTTTAATGAGATGGAGAAACAAATCACCAAGTTCATATGGAAAGGGAATAGGCCGTAGATAAGTAAAACAGTACTGAAAAATTAGAACAAAGTGGGAGGCCTCACACTACCTGATTTTAGTGCATATCATAACACCAGGGTAGTCAAAACAGCCTGGTACTGGCACAACAGCAGGTACATAGACCAATGGAACAGAATTGAGAATTCAGACATAAATTCATCCATGTATGAGCAGCTTGTATTTAACAAAGGCCCAAAGTCCATTAAATGGAGAAAAGACAGTCTCTTTAACAAATGGTGCTGGAATAACTGGATATCCATCTGCAAAAAAATGAAACAAGACCCATACCTCTCACACCATGCAGAAAAACTAACTCAAAATGGATCAAAGACCTAAATATAAAATCTAAAATGATAAAGATCATGGAAGAAAAAATAAGAAGAACTCTAGTAGCCCTCAAACATAGCATAAACAGTATACAAAACATTGCCAACAATGCACAAACACTGGAAGGTAAAGTCGATAACTGGGAGCTTCTAAAAATGAAACACTTATCCTCATCCAAAGGAAGGCCTCACCAAAAGAGTAAAAAGACTACCTATAGACTGGGAAAAAAAATTTTGGCTACAACAAATCCGATCAGTGTCTAAATCTTTAAAATCTACAAGATACTGCCAAACTTCAACAACAAAAAGACAAATAAACCAACTAAAAAATGGGCAAAGGGTATGAACAGAAACTTCACCAAATAAGACGTTCAGGCGGCTAACAGCTACGTTAGGAAACGCTCATGATCAATAGCCTTTAGAGAAATGCAAATCAAAACTACAATCAGATACCATCTTACCACAACGAAGCTGGCTCTAATCTAAAAAACACAAAATAACAAATGTTGGAGAGGTTGTGGAGAGACTGGAACACTTATACACTGCTGGTGGGAATGTAAAATGGTACAACCACTTAGGAAATCGATTTGGCGTTTCCTTAAAAAGATAGGAGTACCATACGATCCAGCAATCCCACTCCTTGGAATATAGTGTAGAGAAATAAGAGCCCTACAAGAATAGATATATGCACACCCATGTTCACTGCAGCACTGTTACAATAGCAAAGAGATGGAAACAATCAAGGTGCCCACCAATGGATAAATGGATAAACAAATTATGGTATATTCACACAATGGAATAGGATGGAACAATAGAGAAAAACAATGAATCCATGAAACATCTCATAACATGTAGGAATCTGGAAGGCAGTATGCTGATTGAAATTAGTCAGTCGCAGGACAAATATTGCATGAGACCACTATTATAAGAACTCAGGAAAAGGTTTAAACACAGAAGAAAACATTCTATGATGATTATGAGAATGGGGAAGGAGGAAGAGGGATATTCACTAATTACGGAGTAGACAAGAATTATTTTAGGTGAAGGGAAGGACAACACACAATACAGGGGAAATCAGCACAACTGGATTAATCCAAAAGCTAAGCAGTTTCCTGAATACAACGAAACACTTTGAGGGACAGAGTAGCAAGGGTGGGGGTCTGGGGACCGTGGTTCAGGGGACATCTAGGTCAACTGACATAACAAATTGTGTTAAGAAAGTATTCCACATCCCACTTTGATGAGTGGTGTCTGGGGTCTTGAAAGTTAGCAAGCGGCCATATAAGATGTATCAATTGATCTCAATCCGCCTGGAGCAAAGGAGAATGAAGAACACCAAAGACTCAAGGAAATAACTAGATGGTGCCCGGTTACCACCAATGACTGCACTGAAAGGGAACACAACAGAGAATCTCTGATGGAGCAGGAGAAAAGTGGAATGCAGACCTCAAATTCTAGTAAAAGAGACCAGGCTAAACGGTCTGACTGAACACTGGAAGGACTCCAGAGGTCATGGCCCTTGGACTCTCTGTTAGCCCAAAACTAAAACCCTTCCGAAGCCACTTCTGCAGACAAAGATTAGACTGGACTATAAGACATAAAATGAAACTGGTGAGGATTGTGCTTCTTAGCTCAAGTAGACACATTGTGACTGTGTGGGTATGGCCTGTCTGGAGGCGAGATGAGAAGGCAGAGGGGGACAGGAACTGGATGAATGGACACAGGAAATACACAGGGGAGAAAGAAGGAGAGTGCTGTCACATTGTAGGGAGAGCAACTAGGATCACCTTAACCATGTCTGTGTAAGTTTTTTGTATGAGAAACTTACTCGAATTGTAAACTTTCACTTAAAGCACAATAAAAAGAATACTTAATATTAAAAAAAAGAATTGTTATCCATACACATTTGCTAAATATTTACTTCTGAAAACTTCCGTATACCATAACTTCCCCATTACCCTCACTCTGTTTATGATTTTTAAACTAAGCTCAAAAATTTCAAATTAGAACAATTTTATATCTTGCTATTATTATTTCACTTAAAGTAAATTTATTGCCAATCATAGCTTTTATAACAAAATATTAATTCTTTTTCCTTTGCAAATAATTCATTTGATTGGACTATATATATATACATTTTTTCTCAATGAGTCCATTTTTCAATTTCTTGTTTATAATTTCTTTTCTTATCCACTCCAAGCCTGGAAATACAATTTACAGAATGTAGTAGCAAGTTTTGATATAAGACCCTGGATTCACTTTGGGAACCCTGGTAACATAGCGGTTAAGAGCTACAGCTACAAACCAAAAGGTTAGCAGTTCAAATCCACCAGGTACTCCTTGGAAACCCTATGGAGCAGTTCTACTCTGTCGTGTAGGGTTGGTAGGAGTCAGAACCCACTCGATGGCAACGAGTTTTAGGGAACTTACTTTTTGCTACATAAAAAAAGAAAATATAGCCACCAATTTACATATTATTTAGGTCAACAGTTAGGTTATCAAACACTTATCATTTATTAGTCACTGTGCAGGTCATGGTGCCACGAATAGTGATGTTTATGGTCTCCAGATACCAAAAGAAAAATGAGTAGTGATGGTGAACATTTAGAAATTTATTTCATCTAATAAAAAGTAAATACTTTTTTTCTGATTTTGGTGCTCTACCCACTATCATCTGATGCCTATAGCCACGTTTTCTTAGCGTTAGAAATATTTGTTTGTTTTTCTGTGAAAGTAATTTACTAGTGAGAGCACCTTTCGTGAGGAAAGGGGTCATGTGCACCCTCTGAGGGAGGCTGAGGAATATACTCAGCATTGCATAATCCAGTATATCAGCTGATGCCTTATTGTTTTCCTTGGCAATTTTATTGCATACTCCCAGAAATAAAACAAATTAAGAGAACAGTTTATTGTGATACACTCAGTGACTATTTTTGAAAGCTGGAAGGATATATTTATTTTTACCTTTCAAATATTTTTGATATGAAAATAAAATGGCAGAAATCTTAATGAAAAGTATAATTTCTGGGATTATATCCTTCTCTTTGGGACTCCTAATTAATTCTATAAAACTTGAGAAGAACAAAAGAATTTATTTTGTATTCTCCTATGTAATTTCCATCTATCCTATATCAGTATTTTTGAAGATTGGGTTACTTCAGAGTTTATGTCTTATTTTGTTAGAAAAAATTTTAAAAACTACCAAATTATTTTAACATTGGTCTTTACCACTTATACACAAATCTAATTCTCCTTCAACACTGAAATTTTACCCTCTGTGTACTTAGCTACATTCCCAAATTTCTCACTGGAATGACAAGATTTTGTTAATTTTAGATGAGTGGAATCACAAACATGAATTCTTGTCTAGAATGTGGGCAATTAGTTATAATATTCTAGTTTATGCTGTAGTATAACACCAGTGATTTAAAAAAATCTCTGTCATAAAACCACAATAGTGGATTTCTGGATCACGCTGCATGTTATCTTGGGATTTGTCCTCCCTCAGGGACACAGGCTGATGATGCTTCCCTCATTGTGAAGCAACAGCAATTTATGGAAGATGTAAAACTCAAAACCCAGTGCCGTCGACTCAATTCTGACTCATAGCGACCCTATAGGACAGAGTAGAACTGCCCCATAGAGTTTCCGAGACATAAAGAACATGGAATTTCACTCACTGGCTCTTAATTCTTGCCATGGGTTACACATGTCACTTGCACTGATGTTTCACAGTCCACACCTAACTTCAAAGAAAAGGGAAGTGCAATCTAAACTTGAGCCAGGAAGGATGAAGATCAGATGACTAACCCACATTCCTAATCAAGTAGTTCACCCTTCTGGGTCCCAACTCCTCTCCAAAGGAGACAATCAAATGTCCCATTCAGTCATGGAATAAGCTCAAAGCCCAGGATCTCTTGGTGATAAGCAGTCACCAATAAGGTCCATCTTTTATCTGATGACCTGTGAATTATCTAAATTTCCCAGTTATCCAAATATCCAGCATGTCTTGGTTGGACAGGGACAGGATAACAGAAATAAACAGTGGTATTAGGAAAGAAAGAATGAGATATCCACAGGAATCGTGGGTCCCCAGAAATTCTGAAATTCCATTAGGCAGACATTTAAAGGCCCACTATATTTCTGATGAGGAATAGTCACTGATAAGGCCACTTTTCTGCCTCCTTGGAGTAGTTTTCACATTTCATTTTTTTGATAGCATTGCCCCTGGATCTTCTCTCTGAGATATGCTTTTTAAAAGATTCATATTGCCTTATCTGCCATGATGCAAAACCCAAAAAAACCCACTGCTGTTGAGTCGATTCTGACTCATAGCGACCCTATAGGACAGAGTACAACTGCCCCATAGAGTTTCCAAGGAGCGCCTGGTGGACTCGAACTGCCAACCTTTTGGTTAACAGCCATAGCACTTAACCACTACGCCACCAGGGTTTCCTATCTGCCTTGATAATTGTGGAATATACTCTTATGGTTGCTAAAGAGTTTTTTCAACTAACTTTCTGCCCATGGTGATTGGAGTCTGTGATAAAGAGACTATCATTTGACAAGTATTTACTGCCTTCTGCTGATCACATGAGGAGCACACTTCTTCACTCCATCACGCGTTAACCTAGTGATGTGATAAACTTTGCTGAATAGCATGTGGCTGAAAGTGTCTGTATACCACTTCCAAGCCTAGAGTTTCAGCGATATTATATTTTCATATTTCTCTATTGTTTCTTCCATCATCATGAGAAGAAAATGTCTCCAGTAGGTTGTCTCTTTCAAAAACTTATTTAAGTTTTCTAAGCCTAATTTCCTCATCTAAAAACCAGTTATCAGGAGAGAGATCACTAGCTATTTCAAAAGAGAGAACAGAATTCAGATAAGTACTTCAATAGGAGATGAAGGAATCAAGGAGCCAAACAAGGGAAGCTGAATCAACCTAGAGACTCCCATCAGTATGTTGCTCCCAACACCCTGGAAACCGTCAAACAGCAGGACAAGATGGCTTCCAGGATGCCATGGGTGGGGCCCTCATGCAGAACCCAGAACCAAGGTGAGGACCAGCAGACAATATTTGAAACCATGAAGAGAGTGGCTATTTATTCGAAGTGAAATCATGGCGAGCCACGGTTACTTCCAGGAACTATAGTTGAAGTGGGGAAAGAGAGAAGGAGAAATTTGCTGACTTATGTTCTATAGCCTTTCTAATCTTCCGACAGTCTTACATTGTGATTTCCTACAAGAAATATGCTGGCAAAGGATCTTGGGAAATGTAGTTCTCCTTGGTATAGAGTCAAATAAAGTCAGTGAAAATATCTGAAAACCAAGGAGCATTACAAAACATGCTGGCTAATATGAAAAAATAAAAACCAGTCATGTTGAGTCAATTACAACTCATAGCAACCGTATAGGGCAAAGCAGAACTGCCTTGTAGGGTTTTCAAGGAGCAGCTGGTGGATTTGAACTGCCAACCTTTTGATAAGTGTCAGCTTTTAACCACTGAACCACCAGGACTCCAAGCTAATAATCCAAAAAAAAATAGAGCCTGTCTTATATGGTGTGTGTGAGCATCTTCATATCTAGAGTTTTTTTTCTTAAAATCTGCTTTGTTTAATATTTTATAGCTAAACCACCTTTCCTTTTAATTAATATTTGTCTTATGTATCTTTTTGACCTTTTAAATTTCATATATTCTTTGTCTTTATATTTAAATATGCCTCCTTAAAATTTCACTCAAGTAAAATTTTGCTGAAGATAATTAAAAAATGGCTGCAGCAGTACATCAACAGGAAACTGCCAGAAATTCAAGCCGATTCAGAAAAGGATGTGGAAACTAATGGGCCGCAACTACCACAGTCTCCACCAGACTGAGTCCAGCATAACTAGATGGTGCCCAGCTACCACCACCGACTGCTCTGACAAGGATCACAATAGAGGGTCCAGGACAGAACTGGAGAAAAATGCAGAACAAAACTATAACTTACAAAAAAAGACCATACTTACTGGTCTGACAGAGACTGGAGAAACCTCGAGAGTATGGACCCTAAGTGTCCTATTAAATCAGTACTGAAGTCACTCCTGAGGTTCACCCTTCAGCCAAAATTTAGACAGACCCGTAAAACAAATCAAGACTAAATGGGCACACCAACCCAGGGGCAAGGATGAGAAGGCTGGAGGGAACAGGAAAGCTGATAATGGGGAACCCAAGGTTGACATGGGTAGAATGTTGACATGGTGTAGGATTGGCAACCAATGTGACAAAACAATATGTGTATTTATTGCCTAATGAGATATTAATTTGCTCTGTAAATCTTCATCTAAAGCATAATTTAAAAAAGAGATAGAAAAATCAAAATATCCACCTGATAACATTTGGGAATTACTATTATTTCCATCATTGCTATCACATAATAACAATTATAACATGTTTATTGTTAATTATAATTACAACATTTATTGTGCACTGTCAGGAACAGTACCAAGTACTTTTCATACATTGCACGTCCATGCACGTATTTACCCCATGAAGTAGGTGCTATTTTCACATCCAGAGTCCTGTGGATAGTAATGGGTAGGAATGTAAACCTAGGTTGAAATTCTTAACCACTGTTACATTAACTTCAGTTCTACTTCTGGCCACGGTGGTTCTGTTTTTGTATATTAATTGATTAAATGTATTGAGGAAGACTGAGACTATAAACCCAGAGAGATAAATTTGAATATGTAAGTATATAGCCAGTGGAAGGATCTCAAAGATAATGGAATCAGGGTATTATAATGAAGAAAGATCTGGATCATTGGGATGGCAGACCAAAGAGTAAGAAACACTAACTCTTCAGATGAACTATGTGAGCACTACCCAACTGGCACAATGGTAAGTTCCATCACGTGTCTTGTCAAAGAACATATGACATACTGAAGCCATATACAGCTGTATTTCTGTATGACTTGATTCTGATCCATTGGGCAGACAACCATGTATAATGACTCTGATCTACAAGAAACATGTGCTCTGTGTGCTAGGCTTTGGGTACACAGATATACGTTCCCTTCTTCTTCTTCTTTTTTTTAGAATAAGTTGTGGTTAAATAAATATTAAAATAAAAAAATCCTGATTTGAAAGAAAAAAATAAAGAAAATGACACGGAAGGAGGGATATAATTGCTGATGTCTGGTGGATCTTGGCTAAAAGCTGAGAATACCAGAAAGATGTTTATTGTTGTTGTTATTAGGTGCAGTGGAGTTGCTTCCAACTCATAGCAATCCTATGTACCACAGAAAGAAACACTGTCCGGTCCCATGCCATACTTACAATCGTTGTTATACTTGAGCCCATAGTTGCAGACACTGTGTCAATCCATCTCATTGAGGGTCTTCCTCTTTTAAAAGCTGACCCTGTACTTTACCAGGCATGATGTCCTTCTCCAGGGACTGATCTCTTCTGACAACATGGCCAAAGTATGTAAGATGCAGTATCACCATGCTGGCTTCTAAGGAGCATTCTGGCTGTACTACTCCCAAGACAGATTTGTTTGTTCTTTTGGTATATTAAATATTCTTTGCCAACACCACAATTCAAAGGCATCAATTCTTCTTCGGTCTTCCTTATTCATTGTCCAGCTTTCACATGCATGTGAGGCAATTGAAAATATCACTAATGCTTGGAACCTGAAATACACGAAGTATGAATCTAGGAAAATTGGAAATCTTCAAAAACGAAATGGAACACATAAGCATCGATATCCTAGGCATTAGTGAGCTGAAATGGACTGGTATTGGCCATTTTGAATTGGACAACACATAGCCTACTACGCCAGAAATGACAACTTGAAGAGGAATGGTGTTACATTCATCGTCAAAAAGAACAATTCAGAGGCGGGGCCAAGATGGTGGACTAGGTGGACGCTACCGCGGATCCCTCTTGCAACAAAGACTCAGAAAAACAAGTGAATCGATCACATACATAACAACCTACAAACTCTGAACAACAAACACAGACTTAGAGACAGAGAACGAACAAATACGGGCAGACAGCGATCGTTTTCAGAACCAGGAGCCAGCGTACCAGGCAGGTGACCTTCGGAGCCCGATCTGGGGCAGAGCCCAGGGGGGCAGACGGCACAGACAAGGGCCCCAGCCCTACCCCCCGAGCTCATCCCGGGAGGGAGCCTAGCCGGTTGGCACGGGCGGCGTAGTGGCGCAGCCAGTGGGAGAAGCACCCGGGAGGCAGTGACTGATCTTGGAGCGGGGAGAGCAGCGTCCCAGCCAGGGAGCCGTCCCACTGGGATTTTGGCTGGCGCGGGCTGGGCGTGAGCGCGGGGACCAGTTATATTTGTCAGAATTGACCCCGGGGGCGGGCCCAGCCGTTCGTGCGGGCGATGCCCACCCAGTTAGCGAAAGCGGAACGGCGCGCCGGAGGGAGAAGTCCCCGAGAGGAAGTGACTGGTCTTGGAGCGGGGAGAGCAGCGTCCCAACCGGGGAGCTGTCCTGCCGGGATTTTGGCGGGTGTGGGTGGAGCGTGAACACAGGGATCAGCTCTATATTCTAAGGTGCTACACTCCTAGATCTCTGATCCCTCCCCAGGCGGCTCCATTAACATCCAAATACCCTGAGCCAGAGGGAGAATTCAGATAGGGATCTGACTGCATTTTTTTTTAGCTGATTACCTGGAAAAACTAGTTTCCCAGTGATGGCTCGGAGACAGCAGTCCATATCAAACCACATAAAGAAACAGACCATGACAGCTTCTCCAACCCCCCCAAACAAAAGAATCAAAATCTTTCCCAAATGAAGATACAATCCTGGAATTATCAGATACAGAATATAAAAAACTAATTTACAGAATGCTTAAAGACATCACAAATGAAATTAGGCTAACTGCAGAAAAAGCCAAGGAACACACTGATAAAACTGTTGAAGAACTCAAAAAGATTATTCAAGAACATAGTGGAAAAATTAATAAGTTGCAAGAATCCATAGAGAGACAGCATGTAGAAATCCAAAAGATTAACAATAAAATTACAGAATTAAACAATGCAATAGGAAGTCAGAGGAGCAGACTCGAGCTATTAGAATGTAGACCGGGACTTCTGGAGGACCAGGGAATCAACACCAACATAGCTGGAAAAAAATCAGAAAGAAGAATTTAGAAAAATGAAGAAACCCTAAGAATCATGTGGGACTCTTATCAAGAAGGATAACTTGCGAGTGATTGGAGTCCCAGAACAGGGAGGGGGGACAGAAAACAGAGAAAATAGTTGAAGAACTCCTGACACAAAACTTCCCTGACATCATGAAAGACGAAAGGATATCTATCCAAGATGCTCACCAAACCCCATTTAAGATTGATCCAAAAAGAAAAACACCAAGACATATTATCATCAAACTTGCCAAAACCGAAGACAAACAGAAAATTTTAAAAGCAGCCAGGGAGAAAAGAAAGGTTTCCTTCAAGGGAGAATCAATAAGAATAAGTTCAGACTACTCAGCAGAAACGATGCAGGCAAGAAGGGAACGGGACGACATATACAGAGCACTGAAGGAGAAAAACTGCCAACCAAGGACCATATATCCAGCAAAACTCTCTCTGAAATATGAAGGCGAAATTAAGATATTTACAGATAAACACAAGTTTAGAGAATTTGCAAAAACTAAACCAAGACTGCAAGAAATGCTAAAGGAGATTGTTTGGCCTGATGACCAATAATATCAGGTACAAGCACAATACAAGGTCACAAAACAGAACGTCCTGATATCAATGCAACTCAAATAGGGAAAGCACAAAAACAAACAAATTAAGATTAATTCTAAAAAATAAATAAATAAACAAAATAATACACATAACAGGGAATCATGGAAATCAATAGATAAACGATCACAATAATCAAAAAGAGGGACTAAATATAGGAGGCATTGAACGGCCAGATGGAGAGTGATACAAGGCGATATAGAACGACACAAGTTAGGTTTTTACTTAGAAAAATAGGGGTAAATAATAAGGTAACCACAAAAAGGAATATCAGTTCCATAACTCAAGAAAAAAGCCAAGAAAAACGTAACGACTCAACTAACATAAAGTTAAACATTATGAAAATGAGGATCTCACAATCTACTAAGAAAAACATCTCAGCACAAAAAAGTATGTGGAAAAATGAAATGGCCAACAACTCACATGAAAAGGCATCAAAATGACAGCACTAAAAACTTATTTATCTATAATTACGCTGAATGTAAATGGACTAAATGCACCAATAAAGAGACAGAGAGTCACGGACTGGATAAAGAAACACGATCCATCTATATGCTGCCTACAAGAGACACACCTTAGACTTAGAGACACAAACTAAAACTCATAGGATGGAAAAAAAATATCAAGCAAATAATAAGCAAAAAAGAAGAGGAGTAGCAATATTAATTTCTGACAAAATAGACTTTAGACTTAAATCTGCCACAAAGGATAAAGAAGGACACTATATAATGATAAAAGGGACAATTGATCAGGAAGACATAACCATATTAAATATTTATGCACCCAATGACAGGGCTGCAAGATACATAAATCAAATTTTGACAGAATTGAAAAGTGAGATAGACACCTCCACATTTATAGTAGAAGACTTCAACACACCACTTTCGGAGAAGGACAACACATCCAGTAAGAAGCTCAATAGAGACACGGAAGACCTACTTACAACAATCAACCAACTTGACCTCATTGACTTATACAGAACTCTCCACCCAACTGCTGCAAAATATACTTTTTTTTCTAGTGCACATGGAACATTCTCTAGAATAGACCACATATTAGGTCATAAAACAAACCTTTGCAGAATCCAAAACATCGAAATATTACAAAGCATCTTCTCAGACCACAAGGCAATGAAGCTAGAAATCAATAACAGAAAAACTGGGGAAAAGAAATCAAATACTTGGAAAATGAACAATACCCTGCTGAAAAAAGACTAGGTTATAGAAGACATCAAGGAGGGAATAAGGAAATTCATAGAAAGCAACGAGAATGAAAATACTTCCTATCAAAAGCTCTGGGACACAGCAAAAGCAGTGCTCAGAGGCCAATTTATATCGATAAATGCACACATACAAAAAGAAGAAAGAGCCAAAATCAGAGAACTGTCCCTACAACTTGAACAAATAGAAAGTGAGCAACAAAAGAACCCATCAGGCACCAGAAGAAAACAAATAATAAAAATTAGAGCCGAACTAAATGAATTAGAGAACAGAAAAACAATTGAAAGAATTAACAAAGCCAAAAGCTGGTTCTTTGAAAAATTAACAAAATTGATAAACCATTGGCTAGACTCACTAAAGAAAAACAGGAAAGGAAACAAATAACCCGAATAAGAAACGAGAAGGACCACATCACAACAGAGCCAAATGAAATTAAAAGAATCATTTCAGATTACTACGAAAAATTGTACTCTAACAAATTTGAAAACCTAGAAGAAATGGATAAATTCTTGGAAAAATACTACCTACGTAAACTAACACATTCAGAAGTAGAACAACTAAATAGACCCATAACAAAAAAAGAGATTGAAACGGTAATCAAAAAACTTCCAGCAAAAAAAAGTCCTGGCCCAGACTGCTTCACTGCAGAGTTCTACCAAACCTTCAGAGAAGACTTTACACCACTACTACTGAAGGTATTTCAAAGCATAGAAAAACACGGAATTCTACCCAACTCATTCTATGTAGCTACTATCTCCCTGATACCAAAACCAGGTAAAGACATTACAAAAAAAGAAAATTATAGACCTATATCCCTCATGAACATAGATGCAAAAATCCTCAACAAAATTCTAGCCAATAGAATCCAACAACACATCAAAAAAATAATTCACCCTGATCAAGTGGGATTTATACCAGGTATGCAAGGCTGGTTTAATATCAGAAAAACCATTAATGTACTCGATCACATAAATAAAACAAAAGATAAAAACCACATGATCTTATCAATAGATGCACAAAACGCATTTGACAAAGTTCAACACCCATTTATGATAAAAACTCTTACCAAAATAGAAATTGAAGGAAAATTCCTCAACATAGTAAAGGGCATCTATGCAAAGCCAACAGCCAATATCACTCTAAATGGAGAGAACCTGAAAGCATTTCCCTTGAGAACGGGAACCAGACAAGGATGCCCTTTATCACCGCTCTTATTCAACATCGTACTTGAAGTCCTAGCCAGGGCAATTAGGCTAGACAAAGAAATAAAGGGTATCCAGATTGGCAAGGAGGAAGTAAAGCTATCACTATTTGCAGATGACATGATCGTATACATGGAAAACCCTAAGGAATCCTCCAGAAAACTACTGAAACTAATAGAAGAGTTTGGAAGAGTCTCAGGTTATAAAATAAACATACAAAAATCACTTGGATTCCTCTACATCAACAAAAAGAACATCGAAGAGGAAATCACCAAATCAATACCATTCACAGTAGCCCCCAAGAAGATAAAATACTTAGGAATAAATCTTACCAAGGATATAAAAGACCTATACAAAGAAAACTATAAAACTCTGCTACAAGAAATTCAAAATGACATACTTAAGTGGAAAAACATACCTTGCTCATGGATAGGAAGACTTAACATAGTAAAAATGTCTATTCTACCAAAAGCCATCTATACATATAAAGCACTTCCAATCCAAATACCAATGTCATATTTTAAGGGGATAGAGAAACAAATCACTAATTTCATATGGAAGGGAAAGAAGCCCCAGATAAGCAAAGCATTACTGAAAAAGAAGAAGAAAGTGGGAGGCCTCACTCTACCTGATTTTAGAACCTATTATACAGCTACAGTAGTCAAAACAGCCTGGTACTGGTACAACAACAGGCACATAGACCAGTGGAACAGAATTGAGAACCCAGATATAAATTCATCCACATATGAGCAGCTGATATTTGACAAAGGACCAGTGTCAGTCAATTGGGGAAATGATAGTCTTTCTAACAAATGGTGCTGGCATAACTGGATATCCATTTGCAAAAGAATGAAACAGGACCCATACCTCACACCATGCACAAAAACTAACTCCAAGTGGATCAAGGACCTAAACATAAAGACTAAAACGATAAAGATCATGGAAGAAAAAATAGGGACAACCCTAGGAGCCCTAATACAGGGCATAAACAGAATACAAAACATTACCAAAAATGACGAAGAGAAACCAGATAATTGGGAGCTCCTAAAAATCAAACACCTATGCTCATCTAAAGACTTCACCAAAAGAGTAAAAAGACCACCTACAGACTGGGAAAGAATATTCAGCTATGACATCTCAGACCAGCGCCTGATCTCTAAAATCTACATGATTCTGTCAAAACTCAACCACAAAAAGACAAACAACCCAATCAAGAAGTGGGCAAAGGATATCAACACACATTTCACTAAAGAAGATATTCGGGCAGCCAATAGACACATGAGAAAATGCTCCCGATCATTAGCCGTTAGAGAAATGCAAATTAAAACTACGATGAGATTCCATCTCACACCAACTAGACTGGTATTAATCCAAAAAACACAAAATAATAAATGTTGGAGAGGCTGTGGAGAGATTGGAACTCTCATACACTGCTGGTGGGATTGTAAAATGGTACAACCACTTTGGAAATCCATCTGGCGTTATCTTAAACAGTTAGAAATAGAACTACCATACAACCCAGAAATCCCACTCCTGGGAATATACCCTAGAGATACAAGAGCCTTCACACAAACAGATATATGCACACCCATGTTTATTGCAGCTCTGTTTACAATAGCAAAAAGCTGGAAGCAACCAAGATGTCCGTCAATGGATGAATGGGTAAATAAATTGTGGTATATTCACACAATGGAATACTATGCATCGATAAAGAACAGTGACGAATCTCTGAAACATTTCATAACATGGAGGAATCTGGAAGGCATTATGCTGAGCGAAATGAGTCAGAGGAAAAAGGTCAAATATTGTATAAGACCTCTATTATAAGATCTTGAGAAATAGAAAAAACGGAGAACACATACTTTTGTGGTTACAAAGGGGGGAGGGAGGGAGAGGGTTTTTTATTGATCAATCAGTAGATATGAACTGCTTTGGGTGAAGGGAAAGACAACACACAATACAAGGAAGGTCAGCCTAATTGGCATGAGAAGGACTGGTCAGCGGGGGGGAGAGAGATGCTGATGAAGAGTGAGCCAATTAAATTAGGTGGACACTGCAGAGTGTGTTGGCAACTCTTGACTGGAGGGGGGATGGGAAGATAGAGAGAGAGGGAAGATGGCAAAATTGGCACGAAACGAGAGACTGAAAGGGTTGACTCAATAGGGGGAGAGCAAGTGGGAGAAGGGAGTAAGATGTATGTAAACCTACATGTGACAGACTGATTAGAATGGTAAATGTTCACTTGAAGCTTAATAAAAATTAATTAAAAAAAAAGAAAAAAGAATAATTCAAGGTCTATCCTGAAGTACAGTGCTGTCAGTGATAGGATAATATCCATAGGCGTATAAGGAAGACCAGTTAATATGACTATCATTCAAATTCACACAGTAACCACTAAGAACAAAGTTGAAGAAATTGAAGATTTTTTTCAGTTTCTGTAGTCTGAAATTGATTGAACATGCAATCAGGATGCACTGATAATTACTGGTGATTGGAATGTGAAAGTTGGAAACAAAGAAGAACAATTGGTAGTTGGAAAATACGGCCTTGGTGATAGAAACAATGCCGGAGATTGAATGATAGAGTTTTGCGAGACCAATGACTTCTTCATTGCAAATACCTTTTTTCACCAACATAAACGGCGACTATGCACATGGACCTCGCCAGATGGAATACACAGAAATCAAAACGACTACATCTACGGAAAGAGACAAAGGAAAAGCTCAATATCATCAGTCAAAACAAGGCCAGGGGCTGACTGTGGAACAGAAAGATTTTTATCTGTGTTAATTATTGACTATTCAAAGGCATTTGACTGAGTAGACCATAACAAATTTTGGATAACATTGCAAAGAGTGGGAATTCCAGGGCAGTTAATTTTGCTCATGTGGATTCTCTACATAGACCAAGAGGCAGTAATTGCAACACAACAATGGGACACTGCTTAGTTTGAAATCAGAAAAGATGTGCATCAGGATTGTATCCTTTCACCACACTTATTCAATCTGTATGCTGAGCAAGTGATCTGAGATGGACTATATGAAGAAGGCAGCATCAGGATTAGAGAAAAACTCATTAACAACCTGCAATATGCAGAACACACAGCCTTGCCTGTTGAAAGTGAAGAGGACTTGAAGCACTTGCTGATGAAGATCAAAGACTACAGCCTTCAGTATGAATTGCACCTCAAAATAAAGAAAACAAAAATCCTCACAACTGGACCAGTAACCAACGTGATGATAAACAGAGAAAATACTGACGTCGTCAAGGACTTAATTTTACTTTGATCTACATTTAACTCCAATGGAAGCAGCAGTCAAAAAAATCAAAGGATGTATTGCATTTGGCAAATTGGCTGCAAAAGCCCTCTTTAAAGTGTTAAAAAGCAAAAATGTTGCTTTGAGGACTAAGGTGCACCTGACCCAAGCCATTGTATTTTCAGTTGCCTCTTATGCATGTGAAAGATGGACAATGAGTAAGGAAGACCAAAGAAGAATCGATGCCTTAGAATCACGGTGTTGGTGGAAAATATTGAATATAAAATGGACTGTCAAAAGAATAATCAAATTTGTCTTCGAAGAAGTACAGCGAGAATGCGCCTTAGAAGTGAAGATGGGACATATTATGAGGAGGAACCAGTCCCTGGAGAAGGACATCATGCTTGGTGAAGTAGAGGGTAAGCAAAAATGATGGATTCACACAGTGGCTGCAATAATGCGCTCAAACATAGAAATGATAGTTAGGTTGGGGCAAAATGGGGCAGTGTTTCATTATGATGCACATAGGGTCGCTCTG